>NC_056741.1:1709660639-1709905639 GCF_019279795.1 Protopterus annectens | reverse complement strand
AAAACTCAGTTCCCACTAATTACTGCATCGATGGGAGCTCACTGAACACTGAAGGCATTATAAGAGATCTGGGGACACAGGTTGACAGCAACCTCTCCTTCGACCACCACATTGCCACTGTGGACAGAAAGTCCTTCTATGTGGCACATCTCATTACCAAGGGATTTGCATCCAGGAAGAAAGAGGTCATCATCTCTCTCTCTCTCTACTCTTCCCTCATTAGGCCACTCATTGAGTATAATGCCCCATTTGGCATGTACCTCATTAGATGCATGCAACAGCTGGAAAGGCCACAAAAGTACCTCACGAAGGGGATCCTAGGCATTAAACACATGTCCTACATGGACAGACTAAAAAAACTCCAGCTATCCTCTGTCTCATATTGTCTACTAAGAGGCGATATTTGCTTGACTTACAAAGCCATGTCTGACCCAGCTCTGTTAGAAATGCTACATCTGGATTCAAAGATGGCTGCCATGCTGTAAACACTGCTAAACTGCAGCTCTTCAATTAACCCAAGGAAAATCTCTGATCTGAGTGGGTATCAGGAGGTTTAAACATCAAATTGACAATAAAAAGTTGCTTTTATACTTACCTAATCTAAAATCAGTTAAAAAAGTGGGGAAAAAAAGTATTTATCCATCAGGATTACAAGTGATTACTTTGCTCTGAAGAGAGAAACAAACAAAGGACCATGTGCTTTCTTTATTCTGCCTTTCTGCTTGGGGAAAGAAAAATCTTGCAATAAGGAAGAACCATGGAAACAACTACTACTAAGACAAAGTTGTCAGAACTACAGTCGCCAGTAAAGGATGGAACTGCGAAAAAACAAAGGATTACTAGACAGCAGGAACAACAGAAACCAGAAACTAGATCCAGGACTGATCAGCCACTAAACATGGAGGATATCAAACACGCTTTACTACCTATACAGGAAGCTATAAAGGACTTGACCTCACAAATACAAACATTTGGAGTTTTATGCAATCAATTGCTTCAGAGAATGGACAAAACTGAGACCAGAATTTCTGAAATAGAGGACAAAATTGACATGCTGGAGAAAAAATCAAAGGTATGTGATGTGGATGTACAAGCCATGCAAAATAAACTTATTGATTTAGAAGCAAGGTCTAGAAGAAATAATATTATTATAAGAGGAATCCCTGAAAACATCCAGTATGCAGAGCTAATACCAGCCATAACACAAATATTTGAAATCCTGTTAAATGATGCTGATGGGGTGAAACAGATTGTAATAGAAAGGGCACACAGAGTGCTGAGAGAGCTACAAGCTTCTACTATGCCTAGACCTGTATATGTTAAGATATTGAACTTTCAAGATGTTAGCAAAATACTGTTTACTGCAAAAAAAAAATGGTGGCTATGTTATGTTGAAAAATGTTAAAATATTTCTGGCTCAAGATTTACCATTACAAGTAAGGCAGGCTAGGCAGTCTTTATCTGCTTACTGTAAATTTCTGATTGATAAACAAATTAAATTCCAGATGAAATACCCCAATATGCTTACATTTATGGTGGATGGCACTAAATATTCTGTTTCCAATAAAAATCAGGCAAAAGAAGTGTTTCTGAAAGTTTTTAAAGTTCTACCTGCATCAGAGGGCTGAAAAGAACTTCCATTGAGACTGGCATGTTCCTGTAGTCAGATCCAGCATGTATTTTACGTCAAGGCTTTTCTAATCCTTTGTTTCGTCACTAAACTGTTCAGGCCTCTGAAAAAGCAATAAAACTGTTTGTTTATGCTAATCTGAGGGTCTGCTGTCTGGTTTCCAGACTTTTATGACCTCCAAGGTCTATTTCCATTGTGTGGTAAACAGGAAATGCCTGGATTTCAACTGAGAGTGTCGATTTGGATGTAACACTTCCTGTGGTCTTGCTGTGAAAGAGGTCCCCCGTTGTGAGTATTTCTGATGGGTTCCTGGCTTGAAAAGACAAAGAGAACTGAAAATAATATGTTATTGTTCTTTTTATAACAAAATAACATTACAGTATGTACTTAAAGCACATAATAACATGTACTTTTACTATTTTTTTCTTCTTTTATAGGTGTGAACCAAAATCGTTTTTTTACTATATGCAGTGAGTGGCAGGCACTGTGTAGGGTACAGATTTAAAATGTAGGATGCATTTTTTTTTTCTCCTCTCTTCTGTAAAAATTTTATGTACATAATGATTGCAACAAAACAGATACTTAAGGTAGGATAAAATAAGTACCCAATCTACTAAAACTTTCCTTTACACAGTAATAACCTTAGAAATGAGATTTATTTAACTAATAGTTAAACCAAAGCTGTAGTTAAGTAGCGGTGTTTGGTAGGGAATGTGTAGTTTAGACTTTGATGTAGATATGCTAGAATATATAGGTTGTAAGTTTAGGAAATGTTTTAAATGTTATTACCTGAAGTTTTTCAAGGTGTTGGTGTGTTTAACCTTGTTTATATTTTCTCTTATACAAGACCTATATAAATCCTGGTCCAGGGGTAAAGTGGGTAAGCACTGGTTAGAGACGGGATGTAGGAAATGCTTCCAGATTAGATATAGTGTACAGTCAATACATGTCAATTTGATAATTCCCCTCTTATATTGTTATTTGATACCAAGACCTGCGAATGTGGGAGTTGAACTCATGGAATGTTAAAGGGCTCCAGAACTTGAAGAAGAGAAAGCTGTTGCTACACATATTATTACAGGACAAAGCACTGTTTGTATTTCTACAGGAAACACATTTGATGAATGAACAATGGAATGATATTAGAAAAAAGAACTGGATTAGAGAGCTAGTGACATCAGAAGGTAAGACAAACAGTGCGGGAGTGGCTATAATTATCAAAACCCAATACAAAGATAGGATTTTAGACTCCAAAGTGGATCCAAATAGGCAATGGTGTTATGTGATTTTATCGGATAATGCATTTGATAAAACTATCCTACTTTTGAATATATATGCCCCATGTAATGATGAACACAGTTTCATAGCATCATTATATCCAATATTAACACAATATGATGGTTATTATTTTGTTGTGGGTGGGGACTGGAATACCTATCAAAATCCAAAGTTGGATAGGTCTTGTCCACAAAGAGCATTTAATAAGCAGGCTGGGATAGCATTAAATGATTTTAAGGAAGATTTTCAATTATATGACCCCTTTTCTTATTCACAAGATATTAATAATGCAAATAAATACACCTTCTATTCACCATGCCACAAAATGTAGGCTAGAATAGATTACTTTTTGATATATAAAGCACTAACGAATTTAGAACCAGTGGTGGTTATACATACTCGTCATCTATCAGATCACTCAAAAATGTTGTTAAAATTTTCTAAAGATTTAAAAGACACAAGAAGGCATAGGGGTTATAATTGGTCACTCAACCCAAATCTTTTAAGTAAAAAAGAGATAGCAGACGGAATTATAAAATATTTGAAAGAATTTACAGATAGCTTGAAGCTCCAAAAACGTACTCCTGACATTGAATGGGCGACAGCTAAAGCTCAAATTAGAGGATTTCTTATACAAAAAGCCTCATATTATAAGAAAATTCATAATAGTGATATTCAAAACTAGAAATAAGAATAAAACAACTTGATAATGAGCTGATTCAGAATTTTAACGCTCAAACTGAGGAGGAAATGTTGAAGCTTCAAAGGGATCTTTTTTTGCTTCATAATAATAAATTAACACTTCAAGAACATAGGTGTTTAGTGAAATATGCTAATAATGTTCAAATACCATCAAAAGCACTGGCAAGGATTATAAATCAATCAAAAACAACTGGATATATTTCGGAAATACAGTATAACGACACAATATATTCTAAAACTGAGGATATTGTTGATGTTTTGGGGAAAATGTATACTAAGGTGTATGAGGGGCAAACTGATAGGTCTCTACATAACCAGAATAAAAGTTTTCTGCAAAAAATTAACTTTCCAGAATTAGAAGAGAGCCTGCAAAGTGACCTGATTAAACCTATTTCTAAAGAAGAAATAGTATATACAATTCAACATATGAAAGCACATAAGTCGCCAGGGCCTGATGGTATTACAGCTGAATTTTACAAAGAGTTTGCTGATAGTTTGGGAAAAGAATTGTCTCATGTATTTAATTATATAACTAAAAATAAAATTAGTGACCCCCACCTCAATGCGTCAAAAACAATTTTCATGCATAAAACCAATTCAGATCCCCTTAACCCAGATAATTACAGACCAATAGCACTAATGAATGTGGATATGAAAATTTTAACATCAATTATAGCATCGAGACTAAAGAAGGTTTTGATATATCTAATTTCTAAGGAACAAGCTGGATTTATGGCAACTAGACAAACTAGCGATAACGCACTTACACTGCATAATATGATGACGTATGCTAAACAAAACAACTTTAATATCTATGCTCTTATAATAGATGCCCAGAAAGCATTTGATAGAGTAGACATAAAGTTTTTGTTTGATGTGTTACCCTATTTTAACTTGCCCCAAGAATTCATTCAGATACTACAAATATTATATAGTAATCCATACACTACGCTATACATCAATAGGACTTATTCTAACAGAATACAGATTAAAAATGATACTCATCAGGGTTGTCCCATGTCCCCCTTATTGTTTAACTTATATCTAGAACCCCTATTTTTATATATCAAGCAAAATTTGTATCATAATGCACCAATAATTTATAGGAATAAAATATTAATGTCAGCATTCGCCGATGATCTTATTATTTATTGTACAACCCCAATTTCGGACAGTGAAAAGATATTAAAGCTCATAAACAAATTTTTGGTAGTTTCTAATTATAAAATTAACTTACAGAAAACTAATATCTTCCCGTTAAGAACCTCAAAACCTTTTTCATTAATGGCCCTGATGGGGAAGTTAACATGTAAAGAAAATATTAAATATTTGGGTATCAACTTCTCTACGGATAATAAGGACTTTTATAACAATAATGTTAAATGAGTATGGGAACACATAATAGCTGATTGTGACAGATGGAAGAATTTAAAACTACTGGTATTAGCAAAAGTATCAATAGTGAAAATGAATATACTACCACGAATGTTATACATATTTAGGTCTGCCCAATTATCAATTTCAAAAACAGTTTTTAAACAAATGCATAAAGATCTAGCTAAATTTATCTGGAACCCAAAAGAACTAGAATATCTTATGAGAAATTAATGACCCCTAAAACAAGAGGGAGACTTGAGCTACCAAACTTTGAAGCATATTATTTGATTGTAAACGCTAATCAAATTTTAAGAATTGCTAATTATGATGTAACGAATACAAAATGGATACCAACTTGGGTGGTCTTGAATCATAAGCATATTTTGGATAGGAAAATAAATCCTAAAGCATTACCCTTTATGGACAAAATTAGTCTGATAAAATATGGGGTCATGGACCACATAATAACCTGTGTCTCATCTTTGCAAACTTTATTTCAGTCCGTAGATTTATTGCAATATATGATGGTTCTTCAACCTTTCCACAGGAATCCTAATTTTAAACTAAATAATCAGCTGATCGATCTCAGCAAATTTCCATTAATAGTTAATCTGACTCTATTTGATGTTTTTAATAAACTTGACTTATCGGCTTTACAAATTAGACAGGAAATGAATCTACCTAGAAGTTACATTGTTATAATGAGACAAGTTAAAGAACTTGCCTTGAGCTATTTTAGGAACTTTAAACCTGCAGCCGGATTTGTGGATAAGTGCTCTGAATTGTGGCAAGCTATCCAACAAGACACTAAATTTATAGCAACTGCATACAAATTAATTAAGGATTTGAAATTTCAGGACAAAATTTTGCTTTCAGAGTATTGGGTAAACAAAGTAACAGTAACAGACAATCAGGTAATAAAAGCAATTGATATAACTAGGAAATCAGTTTCTTTTCAAAAACTGATGTACACGCAATTGATGATTTGGAACAATGCATATAACACACATCTTAGATTACATAAATGTAACCCTAGGAATTCTCCAATTTGTCCATACTGTGTAGATCAAACAGCGGATCTTCTTCATATGTTCTGGAGTTGTAAATGCGTATATAAACTTTGGAACTCTCTTAAAGTACAACTGCAAAAGATGGGTTATCAAAGTTCTACACTGTCATGGGAATTTATGATTCTACACATTCCTCCAAGAGAGCTTTCCAGATTGCAAACTATTATTTGTATGAATATTTTTTTGCTGATGAAACTCTATATAGCCACAAATTGGCTAGAACCACATAAGACATCATGGAATAATTTTAAGCTTGTGGCTATAAAACATATACTAGCACATAAATTACTTCTGAAACAAACTAACAAAAATATTAATAACCCGAAAATATGGGAAAAGGTCTTCAATATTATATTAGCATGATACTGATTTTAGGAATATATTAAATATATGAAGCATTTCATGTAGATATTGTATAAATGGTTTGTAGTAGTTATAGTGTATTATGTGTGTGATGTTTATTGTATTTTTGTAATGTTTTTGGAAAATATATTTCAATAAAAATTTATTATGGAAAAAAAAAAGAAATGCTACATCTAAAGAAATCCCAATCCCTCCGCACCACATCCTACAGAGACCTCAACCTCATTACCACAATCAACAGAACATGCTGGAGGAACAGGTTCATAACCCAGAGACTGCCCGTGCTCTGGAATAGACTTCCCATACATGTCAAGCAGAACACCTCACCAGCCCTCTTCAAGAGAAATCTTGATGAGTGTATGGGAAATAGAATGTTCACCCCGGGGATCACTCCAGTGGCTCTACTTGATAGAGGCACTGGGAACTATCATTGAGTTGCAGGGCACTTCTATGGGCTATACTTGTAAAAGTTCCAGAGTCATTAGCCTAGCACACACCTATGAGCCTAAGTACTTAAATGTATAAAATAATCAAAAAAAAAGTATCAAGGGCACTGTTTTAGCTGTAGTGGCCTTTATACTTTTTTGTGTTTTGCTTATGCGGTATATATATATATATATATATATGGGTCTACTTGAGATGGTCGACAAGCCATTTGATCGACTTTCATTTGGTCGACAATTCATTTGGTCGACAGGCAGATTTGCCCCCCTCCCCAATGTTGTGCAACCCTGGAGTTGATATATATAGTTAGGGGTGTGTGGGGGCACAGCCCCCCCATTGGGGGGTGTGGGGGGAGAAGCCCCCCACCTATTTCCATTTAAAACATGAAAATACAACAAAAACTACACATTTTAAATGAAAATAGATGGGGGCTTTGCCCCACACCCCCAATGTGGGGGGCTGTGCCCCCCACACCCACAACTATATATATATATCAATTCCAGGGTCGCACAACATTGGAGAGGGGGCAAATCCTAGGTTTTTGCCTTGAATACTGGTTGTTGACCAAATGAATGTCGATCAAATGGTCTGTCGATCTTATGAAGTAGACCTATATATATATATATACATATATATATATATATATATATATATGTATATGTATATATATATATATATATATATATATATATATATATATATATATGTATATGTATATATATATATATATATATATATATGTGTGTGTGTGTGTATATATATATATATATATATATATATATATATATATATATATATATATATATACAGAGAGAGAGAGAGAGAGAGAAATATAGATATAGATATTACACTGTTTTGATGTACTGGTGAATTCCATGAATGTTTTGTAAGTGATGGTGTTATACTGTGCTCATCAGAGTAGTGCCATTTTGTGATACTTTGCTTGATGCACCTATATATTTACTCTGCATTACTGTGGTTCTCTATCAGCATAGTTCCTGCTAAAACTACTCTGAACTTACATTCATATATGGTCTTACCATCACAATACCCTTATATTTCCCCTGTATTTTCTTGTTCTAACTTACTGTGCTCCTTCCTTCATCTCTTTTTTAAATAATAAGTACTAACTTTATTGCCTCAGTATAATTTAACAGCTTAATAGAATTTTTTTTTCTTTATTTCATTTCAGAGCCTGTAGTCACTATATCTGACTGCAATGTTGCAGGTGCTCTGTCACAAGGCCCTACACCTACATTGCTTAATTTAAGTATATCTGTCATGAAGAACTTTGCTGTATATTAACTTTACTCATTTAAATACATACCTACTCTGTGATTGACCGTCCCTGTGTAAGAGTCCATGCACTTTAAGGACCTACAAGTAAAACATGTATGTAGACAGTATACTATTAGAGTAAGAGGAGGTGGTTGGGAAGCCCGCTTGGTTTTGCTGCCTGACGTCCAATTCCCACACACCTCGTCTTACTCTAATATTATACTTCATGCATACATATTTCACTTGTGACTCTTACTCCAACCCCCCCCCCAACTAACCTTATTGCTTCTCTACATACACTTCTGTTTCTTGTTTCCTTCTCCCATATCTCTATTCAAATTTTGACCCCATTACTAACTATCTTTTTCCCTCCAGTACTGCTTTGCACTATATCCATTTATAATCACAACCCTCCCAGATAGTACCTATATATTCTGCATTGTATCCTTTTCTTTTCCCAAATAAACTCTCATTTTTTCTTATTTTGACTACACCTTTATACTCTAGCTTTTAATACTCTTGTACTCATTATATTCCAGAGAAGATACCAGGCAACTACCTCTCTTCTTTTACAGAAAATACTTCTTTCCTTACCTCTCTTCTTCCAGCTCTCTGAATCCACCATGACTGATTCTCCTACTGTCCTGAAACTTCCTGTTTCCTTCTTCATTGCCTCTTCCCCAGTACCTGCCATCTATAAAATACAGATTCCTGTGCTTAATGATGCTACTCTTCAGCTTATCCTCTATTCTTCTCCTCCTACTTTGCCATTTTCATCCTACCATGACTCAATAAAATCTCACATCACCTCTCCAACTCTGCCACAACCACCAATCCATACTTCTTCTTTACACTCTCCACACATGGCACCAAACCTACTTAATATTGCCTCTCACATTTATTCCAAATATAGGCTGATTAATTGCACTTCAGCTCAAACCAAAACAAAATTAAGTGTATCAATCCTCTCCAAAAAACAAGTATGCATAATTCTCCAATTTACTAAAATCCTTCTAGGAGGAGATATGCAACCTAATCCTGGCCCCACTTATCACAATGAACACATTCTGAGACAATGTAGCAACTGTCTCGTACACAGACAACCCTTTCCTCTTACCTCCCAACACTCATACATGTGAGAGATGCAGTTTTATCACTAAACTGGAAGCAGTGCACTCTCCAGCCAAGACCGGACTAGCTGGTCAAGAGGAGAAGGCTAACACTTGCAACTTACTACATGGAACACACACCTTCCAAAACACCAACCATCACAACTCACACATAGAAACACAAACCATACACCCACCATTGCAGAGGCTCTTAATAAAAATCTACCCAAACAACAGAGACCCCCCGAGACAGAAACGCACTCAACCACCACAACACAACACCAACCTCAGAACACATAGCTCACCACCACAGTGTTCCCCTCAACCTAAGCCCTTAAGGCAGAACAATTTGCCCAATGTACTAATCATAGGAGACTCAATAGTGAGGCACACTGATCTCCCATTCACTAGGATGAGCAAGGAGAAGGTGACAGTCAGTTGTCTATCAGGTGCCAGGATCTACCCCATAACACATGCACTCAGGCCACTCCACGAGTATAAATATGACTCAGTCATTGTCCATGTGGGTGTGAATGACCTGAGACATACCTCCCTGGACTACATGAAAAGAGATGTGATGGAACTCCCGGATTATGTAGCCCAGGCAGGTATGACCCTAGCCGTGAGCAGTATTCTACCATCACCCAGAATGATACCACAGTATGAGCAGAAAATGATTAACTTCAACAATTGGCTAAGTTTCTGGTATCATTCTAAGGGGTTCCAGTATCTAGATGCCTGGGAACGACATGATCGACAGAGCTTGATGCTTTGCCAGAGATGGCCTACATCTGTCACCCCTGTGATTCCAGCTACTGGCTAAGACTCTTGCACCCCTACAGTGCCTTTTTTAGGCTGTGTTCCAAAAACAAAAATTCCACTGTAACAGCTACAAACAAATGTAATCTGAAGGTTATGCTGCTCAGTGCTAGAAGTCTAAATCTGAAGATGCACTCATTCAAAGCTCTCCTCAAAATGGAGAATGTCAACATTTCTGCTATAATGGAGACCTGGTTTAAAGAAGAGAAAGCACCCCTGCACTCCCAGGCTGCAACGCATTCCATACCTTTTGGCCCCAGAATACGTCTGGAAGCTCCAAACGCGATGGTGTCTCTATATTCATAAAGAATACACACACTTCTAGACTGGTAGCCCAGCATAATGCATCTGAGATACTTCAGATACAATTAACACTGGGTAAGATGGCGATACAAGTCATAGTCTGCTACAGAACCCAAACCATGTCACTTGACTCTCATGCCAACTTCCTAAGCACCCTGGAATCTGTCAAGGTCCGGCTCAATACTCTCATACTCGATGACTTCATCTACCCTTCCATCAACTGGAAAAACTATTCTAGTACCAATGTACAGGCCCAACACTTCCTGGAATTTATCATTTCCAACACCTTGGTCCAGCTCATTCTGACCCCCACTAGAGGAGGCAACATCCTCGACCTGGTTATCACCAACATGGGAGACCATTGCTCCACATCTATAGTCAACTCCTCCCTGGAAAAATCCGACCACAAACTGATCACCAGGGAAATCTCCATCTCACCTACACCCCCCCACTAAGGTGACCACCCTGAAAATCTTCTCCAAAGCTGACTTTGGGCTCCTAAAAACAGAGGTGGCTAAATTTTTGGCACCCATGCCAATGGAAAATAGCTGCATGACTGCTGAATCATACACCAGTGCACTGTATGAGCACGTACAGAAATGCATGGATCTTGCCATACCAAATAGAACCAAGATGCTCTCCTCCAAAAAAAGGAAGCCAATGTGATGGTCCTCAGCCATCAATAAACTCTACAACAGAAGGAAGAAACTTTTGCAGAAAAAACAAAGTCATAAGACTGGAAAAACTCCCTTGCCAGAATCAACAAAATTTTGAGATCCCTTATCAAATCCTCTAAAGCCAGCTATGAAGGCAGAATTGTGGCTAACACCAAAAACAACCACAAAGCCTTCTATAGCTATATCAAGAACCTCCAAGGCAATACCTAGATTTGCTCTGAGTTATTGCACAATGGTACCTCCTATACTGAGCCAACAGATACAGCCAAAATACTGGCCGACAGATTCACCTCCACCCCCCCCCAAAGCCCCTATCACAATACCAGAAGAAAGCCTGGTACCCACCATTTATGCAGCACAGGTAAAAACTGCATTATCCAAAGGCAAGAATACAGCATTCATGGGACCTGATAATATCCCTGGCTGCATCCTACATGAACTAAAAAAAGGAACTGGCACCACACCTGTGTTCAATCACAGCCTTACCTCAAGCTTTGTCCTTAATGAATGGTGCACTGGTTGAGTCATTTCTCTCCACAAAGGGGGAGCAACTACAGACCCTGGGATCTACTGCCCCATTAACCTGACGAGTCTGGTATGCAAAGCTATGGAGCGCATCATTATGGAACTGCTTAACAAAGATATAGGCAATCTCTAGCTCTTGACCCCACACAGTTTGGCTTCATCAAGGGGAGATCCTGCCTGCTGAACCTGGTTGACTTCTTCAAGGCAGTCACCAAGGCTGTGGATGAGGGTAAGGCAGTGCATACAGCCTAACTCGACCTGGCCAAGGCCTTTGATACCATTCTCCACTCAGGTATCATTGATAAACTCACCAAACTAGGCATCGATCCTTATATCACTAGGTGGGTTGCAAATTGGCTCACAGACAGGACCCACAGACTGAAAGTTGCGGATTCCAAGTCAGACTGTCAACCAGTCATGAGTGGAGTCACACAGAGCTCGGTCCTGGGCCCTCTCCTGTTTGGCATCTACTTCTCAGAAGTCCAGGCCAACACAGATGGACTCTGGCTGACCAAGTTCACTGATGACTGCAAGCTAGGAATCATTATCAACTCCCAAGTGATGCAGACATCCTACAAAAGGGTCTCTCTGAGACCAATGACTGGTGTCAGACCATGGCCTTAAGCTTAATGCCAAAAAATGCATTATCATTCCCTTTGGAAAAAACTCAGCTCCCACGAATTACCACGTCGATGAGAACCCACTAAACAGTGATCTGGGCATCCAGGTCAACATCCACCTCACCTTCGACCACCACATTGCCACGGTGGTCAGAAAGTCCTTCTATGTGGCACATATTATAACCAAAGGGTTCGCATCCAGAAAAGAAAGAGGTCATCATCCCTCTCTACTCATCCCTCATTAGACCAGTCACCGAATATAATGCCCCATTTGGCATGTACCTGACCAGACACCTACAACAACTGGAGAGGCCACAAAAGTACCTCACAAAAAGGATCCTAGGCCTTAAACACATGTCCTACATGGACAGACTCAAGAAACTTCAGCTGTTTTCAGTTTCTTATTGTCTACTCAGAGGTGATCTCTGCTTGACTTACAAAGCCATGCCCGATAAAACCCTACTTGAAATGCTACACTTAAAGAAATCCAAATCCCCCAGTGCCACACACTCCAGAGATCACAACCTCATTACCACAATCAACAGAACATGCTGGAGGGACAGGCTCATCACCCAAAGACTGCCCATACTCTAGAATAAGCTTCCCATTCATGTCAAGCAGAACATCTCGCTGGCCCTCTTCAAGAGAAATTTTGACGAGTGGATGGGTAACAGAAAGTTCCATGGATAACTCCACTTGCCCTACTGGACTGAGGCACTGTGAACTAACATTGGGTGGCACGGTTCCAGGAAATTGTTTTGGGGCTAGGCTTGTAAACGCCCCAGGGCCATTAGCCTAGTACATACCTATGAACCTATGAACCTTAGATAATTCCCTCCCACACACTTCTATAACTCAACAGCAGGCAATCCCCAACTCAGGTGGTCTAATTTTTGCTGCAATAAATTTTAGAAGTGTAAGAAATAAAACTGCTGAACTACATGCCTGGATTTCCCAACATAAGCCTGATGTTCTCGCTGTAACTGAAACTTGGCTTACACCCAGCATAAACAACTCTGAACTTATACTTCCTGGCTATAATACTGTCTGCAATGAACGTATAAAGAGGAAAGGTGGTGGTATTGCTTTAATATTTCCCAGTACCTACCACATTTCCCCTTACAGCAAACCAACACCAAAATTCAGTTCAGCAGAGTTTCGTATTGCTTTCCTCAAAATAAACAGTTATAAAGAAATATGTCTTACTGTCCTTTATATCCCTCCTGGTGACAATACAGCTATACTGGAAGATATCCTACATTGGATATCCATAACATTTCCACAAGAAATACTATTACTAGGTGATGTGAGTGTCAATTGGTTGGTCATAAACTCTAACTCACCTACATCTAGCATGAACTTATATTGTTTCACAAAATTAATTAATAGCTCCACACATTATAGCAAGACATTAAATTCTGTATTGGACTGGATCCTGGTATCATATTCCAGCAAATACTCCACCACAGATACAATGTCAGACTCTGTCAGTGATCATCTCCCAGTCTATATGACTAGACATCTCACAATTCCAGTTAAATGGCATATTTATAAAACAACATGTAACCTTTCCAAGTTTAACCTAGAAATGTTCATTACTACACTATCATCTATTAACTGGAACTTATTAAAAATCCTCCCATTAGACGATGCTATAATTGAATTCAATACAACTTTCCTAAATATCCTAAATAGCCTTGTACCTCCTAGAATGAAGAGACTGAAAATGCAATCTGGTTATCCAAAAAGAGTAGAATGCTAATGCAGGACAGATAAAAAGCATGGAAAGAATTACAAAAATAAAATAAAACCTCAGTATCATGAAACATTCAGAATGCTTCACAACTGGACTATAAAGCAAATAAGCGATGACACAAAAACTATACTATAATAACTTTCAGAATGATACTAAACACAAGCCTAAACAATTTGAACATCCATTAAAGAAATCTTGTATTCCAGCCAAAAATTCAACCCACGCCCCCTCTCCAGATAACTCACCACTTGAAACTGCAATACAGTTTCTACTCTTATTTTATAGATAGTATTGCATATCTAAACAAGGATAATCTAATCCCAACCCTGCCCAACAGCCACATATCACCACATCCACTTTCACCTTCAAACCTGTGACCACATTGTATATAAAACTACACTGGAACAAACTTAAACCATGCTCTTCTTCAGCTAATGACCTTCCAAGCAAGTACCTAAAAATAGCAGCCAATAACATTGCCTATCCTGTCTCAATCTTTATATATAGTCTATCCAGGAATCCCACATTCCCTCTCCCTGGTAAAAGTCACACATTATCCCTCTGCACAAAGGAAGAAATTCAACAAACATTCATATCTTTAGACCTATAGCAATCTTATCTCCCCTTGCCAAAATACTTGAAAAATGTATTCAATTGATAGAGTATCTCCTGCAGGACAAACTCCTATCCCCTACACAACATGGCTTCCATCCTTCCCATACTATTAGCACTGCCCTTTGAACCTATACAGATACTGTCAATAAAGCTAGAGACAATAGTAAACTAGTCTTTTCCTCATTTCTGGACTTGTCTAAAGCTTTCAGTAGAGTTTGTCACAACAAATTCCTACTTCAAATGTCCTCACTAGGTCTATCTCATCTCACCCTTCTGTGGTTCAAAAGCTACCTGTCCAATAGGTATCAATCAGTGAAATGGCACTCCATACTCTCTCCTTACCTCCCAGTCACCATCAGTGTACCACAAAGCTCTATCCTTGGTCCTCTCATCTTTAACATTTCACCAACACCCCTATACTTCCACACAACATGCCACCCTAATACAATACACAGATGATTCCACTCTCATTTGCACATTTGACAACATGGTATAGCTCCGAAAAATTACCCAGGAAGCTTTAATAGTCACTGAAACATTGCTTTGTAACTCACAACTCATGCTCCACCCAGAAAAGACTAAACTACTACTTTTCTCCCCAAACCTCTCTCTCATGAAAAAAAAAAAAAAAAATTTAATATCCATTGCCTTGATAATACAACAATTGAAGTCACTTCTCATAGCAAATTATTAGGGGTGATACTGGAATATAATCTAACATTTGACCTGCATATACAAAATAAAATAGTCATCAAAAACTAGGGATGCTTTATAGAGCCAAAAACTTTCTCACGGACGCAACTAAAACTACACTTGCCATTACATACCTCCTCCCCACTCTTTTTTATGGTGCTCCCATCCTTAATAACCTCTAGGCTTCACCAAAATTAAAACTTGAACACTGCTATAACAAAGTTGCTAAATTTGCAGCACATAGCCCTTTCAGAACCCACCACTGTATAGCACTGAAAGGCCTAAATTGGTTAGAACTGTCACATCAACTAACATATGCACAGCATCTTACCACCTATAAAATTATCCCGCACCCATCTGCCTGCCCAGTACTAAAAAAACATTCTACATAACTATGTTCCCAGTTGGTCCTTGTGATCCCGTGACCAAAAACTCCTGTCTGTCTACCTATCAAATCTTCTGGGCATTGTCTGTACTCACACAAGGTTGCTAAGACCTGGAACTCCTTACCTGTGTCCATCAGGTCTATACCCTCCCTCCCATTTTTCAAAACCACTCTGAAAGGTTTCCTAGCTAAAATATGGCTCTGTTCTTGCTCAAAACCAGGATAAACTATATCCCTAAATGTGAACAAATACCTTTTCATTCTTTATACTTTCTTACGCTCCCTTTTTCACTTACTTCCTTACTGCTATCTAATTCTCTTCCCCGACTTTCTCTCTAAATATATCATTAGCCTGTTTTTCCCTTACTTCATATTGCAATTCCTGTTTGTGTTAGACTAATTTATCTCTAATTTCCCTACAAACTGTCTAAAATTTCTCTAAATATTTAATAATTGTTATATACCTTGTATCGATTCTTAATCAATATTTTATATTATGTCTAATTTGTTATCATTACTTTAACTGCAGATGTTTTTGTTTTATTTTTGAAGATTATTTTTCTTAAAATGTTTTGTATTAATTTGGAGCTTTTCTCCCTGGGGTTCTAATGAAAATGGGCTCGTACCCACTCGGACTTTCCTGGTAATCAAATGTCAATAAATAAATAAAATAATAAATTAACCCTAAACCTCCTTCCTCTTTATTTACATGGACAACTCCTCTTTTTACTGGATGTATTCAAGAGCCCTATATAAATGAGAAAATTATGCACAATATATCATTTTCGAATACTGTTGGCGACATAAATACACTTGCTAAGTAAGCTATTTTTCTCATCTCTATTGAATTTATCAAAAAAGACTTTTTTCTGAATGATAATTTATATGTTCTTTAGAAAAGTCAGGTTTGTTTTATAAGTTTACTCATGAGTTTAACTTTATTGTGCTTCAACTTTTTAATGGCAGCATTAGAGGTGGTGATGTCAGCACTAAATAGAATTTATTGAAACTAAATGAATTTTAGAATTACAAAGTGACATAGGAAAGGGTTTAAATGACTATTTTCTTTTAAGACCACTGCTTAGGTCACGTGACCTTAAGAAGTAGACCTGGAACTGTGTGCATTTAAGCAGCATTTCATGTCTGTTTTATTAGATCTGAAGAAACACCTGGGCAGGTGTAAAGCGCTTGTCTTTTTCTTGGATGTTTTTAATATTTTTATACTGTTTTATTAAACTTTGGAATGGCTGCTTCATTGGATTCAGCCGTGTTGACTCGTTATTCTTCTACTTGGATTGTTTGACTTGTGTTTAACCAGTCTTCATCTGCCTACCTTGGTTTGCCTTTCTTGTTTGATTTTGTATCTGGGCCACAGAGCATTGCTGAAGGAGAATCTCTGGAACTTGGCCACAACTCAACTGGCTCTACTTACCTAGCATTTCTGGGCCGAGTGGATCGTATGCTACAGATAGAAGGTAATCGTTTATTCAATACTGAGAATTTGAGCATGGACTTTGCAGCTGAGCAGACTGATACAGGCTTTGATAGTTTCATGGTAATTTTCATAAGGTTGGAAAACAACTTGTTCAGATTTAAATGCCTGCAGTGGTAAATTCATACTGACATGATGTCTGTATATGAGAATCAGTATCCAAATTTGCTGGGGAAATGGCAGGCTTTGAATCTTGAACTGGGGTTTAACTACAGAAGACTGCTGATTCAACATTCTAAACCTACAGAGTCAGCTGTTTTACAAGAACTTAATTCTGATTTCAGCAAGATTGACAGCTATATAGAGTTCCTGTCTTGTAAGCATAAATTAGATGATCTTTTCTTAGACATGGCTGCTTTTGATAAGCACTTGCAGGAGGTCAAGCTCAAGAAATTAGCAAGAGATTTTGCTGATTTTCAAAATGGTTGTATATTTGCATGGCTAAAGACTGATTTGTTAAACGACCTGTTTCCAACAATAAAAGGGATACTGCTAGCTTTGCAGCTGTTGATTCTGAGAACTCAGATGCTGGTGGGAGCTCTGTGAATGCACACTTTCAAGCTGCAGCAACAGATCCACTTGCTTTCCCTCACACTCCCCCTTCTTCTATTTTGGGAGAAGAGAGTTTACCAACAGCAGTAATTCTGGCAATTGGAAACATACCTAATATTATTCAGTCAGCAAAAATTTAAATTTACTTGGCATGGATAATTTTTTACACATGCGCCTACCAGAACCTTTACCTGTAAAAGAGAAGAGAGATTGCTCACAGAGCAGAGACAGGCAGGTTCGAAAAAGGACACTGATGGTTGGGCAGCTGGATCTTGGACCAGCTGTATGGAGAAACATTCCACAGACTTAACTGTGAACATATCCACCATTAGAATTCTAACAAATGAACAAATGGCAAGTGTTAAGCAAGGGGCTTTCTTTTATTCCTTCCAAAGGCTCTTCTTTGTGTGATGTACTCACTGATTTGAGAATACTTGTCCAGAGTATTTCTTTGAAACTGATGTATGGCTTAAACTCCAGTGTTCAGAGTGACGTCTATAAGAGACCTAGTCAGTTTGTTCCAGTGAATCCACTGCTGGTTGAGACTTTTTTTGAAACTCTGTGAACAAGATATACGTAAGTTGTTGTGAAGCAAATATTGTAGAGACTTTTTTAACCTTACTGAAACACAGTTTAAGGCCCTTATGGATTTAACTTTGATGGAAAATGTATATATATATTAGACCTGCTGACAAAGGAAGCACCATAGTTGTGATGGACACCTCTAGATACACTGAGAGCATGTGTAATATGTATCTGATAGTTTTACTTATGCTGTTTGTTCCGAATCTGATATTGATAAGTTATCGAGAATTTGTTCTAATCTAAATGATGTGTTGATGGAAGGTAACATTACCACGGAATTGTCTGAATATTTTCAGATTGAATATCCTACCATTCCTATTTTACATGGCCTCCCTAAAATTCATAAATACATGGAAAACCCTCTGATGAGGGGCTATTGTCTCTGACCATGGTTGGGCAACTGAGCCATTATCTATTTGTGTTGGAAAGCAACTGTGACCATTATTAGATAAAGTCAACACTGTTCTTAGAGACACTAAGCATTTTCTAGCATCTTTATTTGAGTGGTCCAGTACCAACAACAGTGACAATTTTCTGTTGGTTTCAAAGAATGTGGTATCACTTTTCACAGTCATACACAATGACACAGGGATTGAATTTGTTACTCTGTTCCTGTCTAAATATTCTGATTACAGTGCAGGACATATTTATCTTGTAAGCATATTTCTTGATTTGATTTTGAACAACTATCAGCTATACAAGCAGAGGGTGGACGTAGCGTTGAGCACAGTCTGTGCTAATAGCTATGCAAACCTAGTGCTAGCTTATTGGGAGACATTCTATGTCTTTAATGAGAGTGACCTTTTTAAACAGTATATTTCATACTATGCCAGGTTTGTGGATGATATTTTTTATTGTATGGGCAGGTTCTGTTTCTATACTGCATAACTTTGTTGAATACTGCAACAGGCAGCCAAGTTCATATGATTCCCCCTTAAGTTCTCTGCTGAGAATATTGTGTTTTTAGATGTTAAAATCATCAAGAAACTGAATGGTTTAGACTCTCATGTTTAAAAAATCTTGCAGAAAGTATAGTAGTTTACATAGGCAGAGTTTGCACCCACAACATATTCCCAGGAATGTCTTGAAAGGACAGTTCCTTAGGTATGCCAAGCTCAGTGTAGATAATGAATGTATGCTATCTGCTTTTGATGAGCTGGCAAATGATTTTAGTAATAGAGGCTACCAACAGCATAAGATAGATGTAGCATGACAATGGAGTTCTATCTAATAGGAATGCACAGGCCAAACCATATTTCTCTCATCAAGACCCAGAGGCTAAGAGTTCTAGGGTGTCACAAGGAGACACTCTGAGAATGAGCATTACCTTCTCAAATGATGTTAGCTCTGTCTGTGATATTATTAAAAAAACACTGGCATGTTCTTATATGTGATGATAGAAATAAAACTATTTTAGACGAAGTTCCTAAATTTCATTTTAAGAACAATATTTCTTTGAGAAAAATATTATGCTATAAAACTTTTCAGAAGAAACCTATGATTACTAGTAGAATAGGAACTCATCCTTGTATAGACTGTAATATGTGTGAGTTTACTGAAACCACTGATAGATTTGAGTATCCTGTTACCAAGCAGGTTTATAAATTCAATTTTTTTTTGCAAATTGTAAGAGCTGCAATCTTGTTTATTTACCTAGCTGCACTGTTTGTACAAGTTTTTACGTTGGTAAAACTAGCAGAGCATTGAAAGGCAGCGTACATGAACACATTTATGATGTGTCCAGAAGAGATAAAAGAAATGCAGAATCAAAATATATTTTAGTTGCTGGAAGTACTTATAAGTTTAAGTTTATTGTGCTACAACTTTTTAATGTCAGCATTAGAGGTGGTGATGTCAGCACTAAAACAGAATGTATTGAAACTAAATGAATTTTAGAATTACAAAGTGACATAGGGAAGGATTTAAATGACTATGTTCCTTTAAGACCACTGCTTATGTCATGTGACGTAGGCCTGAAAATGTGTATATTTAAGCAACATTTCATGTCTGTTTTGTTAGATCTGAAGAAGCACCTAGATGGGTTTGAAAGCGCTTGTCTTTTTCTTGGATGTTTTTCACATTTTTGATGCTGTTTTATTTAACATTTTTATGTTGTTTTATTAACCTTTGGAACTGCTTCATCACTGGATTCAGCCGTGTTGACTGGTTATTCTTCTACTTGGATTGTTTGACTTGTGTTTAACTATTCTTCATCCACCTACCTTGGTTTGCCTTTCTTGTTTTATTTCTTCTATTGTTTTTTTCCCATTGAATTCTACTTAAATCTTTATTCCCAAATTGTATACGTAACACAGAAATTTAATTCATTGTAAAATATATACCACCTATCTTTACCATATCATCTAAAACTTTACCTTTCTCTTGATTTAAAGCCATCCCTATCACCTCTGGATACTAATTTATGCAAATTATTACTTCTTTTAACCAAAGTTTGTTTCTTACAATTTTCATAATTTTATCACCATATGATAACATAACTGTAATTCTTCACCCTTTAGATGTTATATACCCCACCTCCTTCATTTTGTGATTTATTATTTCTTGTACTATCATGTTCATAACTAATACAAAGAGTATACAACTCACTGGACATTCCTGTCTTACACCACTCTTCATATGTAACTTCTTGGTTTAAATAGCCAATTACAAGTATTTTTAATGTATTATTATTATACTCTAACATAGATAATTCAATAGTTTTCTCACTTATATTTTTTCATTATTACCCATAAGATTTCATGTCCAGTTGTATCAAGTGCCTTATTAAGGTCTCTTATCATGATTTTTGCTTCTTCTTTTTTATTCATAACATCAACAGTTTCTCTGTCTTTAACAGTTCTTGACAACCCTTGCCCTATATACACTATATTCCATAATATTTTCCATTTTAGTTTCAAACATCTTTTGTATTATTTTCATAAGGATCTTATAATCATTATTATTCAATACTACTGGTCTCCAGTTTTTTTAATTGTCTTCTACCTTCTTTCTTCCATATGAATTTAAATATTCCACTACATAATTTGTTATACATAAAACCTTCATTTAAACATTCATTCAAAATCTTTAAAAAGTATATTTTTCTCAACCTCTTAAGTTTTTATACATTTCACACCCTATTCCATTTGATTCTGTCGCCAAATCTATATTTATTTGTCCTAATACATTATTTAGCTCATTTAAAGAAATCTCCTTTTCCAAGTCTTTATTCTCTTTTTCTGTTAACTTTTTTACTTTCCATGTTTTTTCACTACATTTTTTTCTTTAAACATTTATTGTACATATTGTACTACATTATTCATTATCTTTTCCTCGGTTCTTTCTATTTCTCCTTTTACATTTTTAATTTCTCTCATTACAATATCATCTTCCTTTACTAATCTTGTTAAGTAACTCAATGCTTTTTCTCTTTTTCTCTTTTTACTTGTAAAAAATATCTTTGCTTATATAACAGTTCTTGTAAATTTTCTTGATTTCATTCATATTTTTCTTTTTCAAAGAACTTTCTGTCATTATATTCTAAATCTTTCAATGCATCATTACATGTTATTTCATATTTTTCTTTCACTACTTTTCTACCGTCATATTGCCACTGTAAAAATATTTTTATATTTTTCCTTAAATATCATCTACCATTCAGACCAAATTTTATAAAATGTTCTCACAGTAATACAATCTGTCCATAACTGTATTACTAATCATTTTCCTTCTTCATTCCATGCTTTCTCATTTATCCTTTTTATTAATTTGCCTGTTTTTATATAATTCTTTATCTCTAACCATATTGCAAGATGATCAGAAAATCTTGTTTCAACTTCCTCCCCTTTTCCTATAACTAAACCTTCTGATACTATAAAATAATCTATTTCAGTTTTATACATACCCCTTTTGTAAGTCCATGATTTTTTGTCCCAAAGTTTTAACTTAACACATCTTACAACTTCGAACATTTTTCTTATATAATTTCTTTTCTTGTTATGCTTGTCTCGTAAATCACAGTTAAAGTCTCCTGTTATTATAATATTCATAATTATCACTACATAGTCTAAAATTTGATGAAATAAGCTTTCCCTTTCTTTACAATTGGTATAAGGATATAAGTATATAATGTTATAATTCTATATAGATCTTTACTTTTTAAATCTACAATGGCCAATCTTCCCATTTTTCTAAAGTTACATGTAACATTTTAGTGTATTTCTGCAGAACATGTTCTTTTCCAGAACATCTCTCATTTTCCAAATTCCAGATTATCTTTTCTCCCCATAGTTTCTCTGTAATATTTCTTCATTTGTTAAAAATCTCGTGCCTTCTAATATAATTATGTCTACATCACATGCATTACATCATTCTAAAATTCCTATTTGTCTTACTATAGTCATAATACTTTTCACATTCACAGAAAGCACCCTATAATTTTCATTTTCCTTTGATTCATGGTTTCATAAGTTGATAGCTAATTACTAGGCTAGCTTTTAGAATCAGCCAGTCTAGGCCTGACCAATTTCACTCCCAAAAGTGAGAATCAAACACTGTACCTTTTATAAGTCAAAGACCTTCACCATTATACCATTCCCCAGTCATTAGCTGTATATATTCTTTTTCATTCATTGCCTTTCTTTTTTCTTTTATACATATCCTTTTTAAATTTTCTTTTTCTATCTTTTTCCCTTTAACCAACATAAGGTTTTCTTTTACTAACTCTTAATTTATGTCTTCTTTATCATTTATTTCAGAACCTTCTTATATGTCCTCTTTATTATTTTTTCTCTTCTAATTTTTCTTCTATTTCTACTACTTCTAAAATGTATTTTGTTTATTAATTTTCTTCTCTTTCCTTTTCCTTACTCTTATTTCCATTTTTGCAATCCATCAATGAACAGTTTTTTATATCTTAATTCACGTTTTGCATCATGTCCCATTTTTCTTCAAATATAATATTTTCTTTTGTCACAATTATTGATGAAATGCCCTTACTGCTGCAGTGGTGCAGCGGTAGCATTGTCGCCTCACAGCAAGAGGTTCTCCCATTCGATTCTCGTCTGGAGTGCCTTCTGTGTGGAGTCTGCATGTCCTCCCTGCGGTCAAATGGTGTTCGAAAGACATGCATGAATGGGCGTGCCTTCGTTGAAGGTTGGGCATCGAGCTGGCACCTCGGCACCGTAAAAATCTACTGTCAATCATTAGCGGACCAGAGTTCTGCTGTGGTGACCCCTAACCGGGAAAAGCCGAAAGAAGAACAAACCTGATGAAATGCCCTTCTCTTCCAAAAAAAAAAAATGTTTTGGGTTGTCTCCAGTATTTTATGACACCTCCATTACTCTTCACATTTATCATGCTTGGTATATGTACTCGCTTTCTATTTTTAATACAATATTACAATCCCAGCCACAGTCCAAAAACCCCTTTTGTCATAAAATTGTATAATGTCCAGTACTTCTTTACATAAAGTGTTCAAATGTCCTTTCAGTGTCTTTCTACCTCTGTTCCAAATTGTACATGAATTTTCTTTTCTGTTTCCCTGTTAAGTGCTTTTATCACATACAGATTCCATAGCTTACACTCTTTCTTTTTTCATATTCTTCAGGAAATTTTCTATTGAAAAAAACAGTGTCACAGATATATAATATCACAAAATGTCTGTTAATAAGAATGAGAATAAATGCTCTTACCTGAAGTACTTTTACACCCAAAGGAGATATTAAATTGTTCCACACTTCATACCTATCCATTTTTTTGTCTTCTTTACTTTGAATCATTACCACATACTTCCACTTTTCATTTTCTTCTGCCTTCTTTTACTTTTTCTGAATATGTTTTCTTTTCTATCTCACCAGTGTTCTTCAGGATTGTATCTGCATCATCCTGTTGTAATTTCTACATAATATCCCCCCCCCCCCGAAACATCTCCTTCATTTTTTGGCTCACAGTGCATCACCATTTCTTTAAGTAAATCATCCCACAGCTCTTCTGACCAGAGGGTTGTTATTATATGTCCTTCATTAACTGATTCATCTCCATCAAACAGATTTCCTTGAAACATCTCCTCAGTATCCTGCACACATTCTCTGGTCTCAATATATGATTTCTACTCCATTTCTCTCACCTCTCCATCATCTCATTCTCTCTCTCCATCTGCCTTCCCATTTCTTTGTGCTATCTTTGTACCTGGAATTGAAACAGGAAATGTTCCTGCAAGATGGATTCCACTTGCAATGATGATGAGTAGGGGTCCTTTATTAAACATCATATTTATAATATTTACATATTATACATTATTTACACTTATTTACATCCTTTACACTGCTTTTTTCATTTTCATTAACTTTATACATATATATATATATATATATATATATATATATATATATATATATATATATATATATATATATATCCTTCTCTGTATTTCCATTCATTTTCTGACACCCATCCTTTCTTCCATAACCAAAATCTAGTTTTTTCAATCTCTCTGTCAATATCCATTTCCCATAAAATTTTAATTTATTCATCCATATGGTCCATTTCTTATAAAATATCTTTCTTTTTTTTCACATTCATTTCTTTTAACACTATAATAACCGTAGTCCAGCAAATCCATGCTTATATCCTTCATTTATTTAATACCTTCCAGGACATTCTCTTTGCATAATTTTTTCCATAACTTCTTTACCCTTTCACATTAAAAAAAATATGTTCTGTTTCATTTTTGCCACAATAATTACACATTATTTTATCTATTTTTATATGGCATATATTCCATTTCACTGGTAATTTCTTTACTGATAATCTCCACAGAAAATCCCTGCATTCTACATGTTTCTTATACCATTCCAATCTTGTTAGTATGGCTTTTACTTTTCCTCCCTCCAACTTTTCAATGGGAAAACACAGTAATATTTATTCATCATGTTTAAATACCATTCTTTCCTATTATATTACCTATCTTTATTTTCCATAACATAATTTAAACCTTTATTACCTCATTTACACCTGCCATCCCTCTTTTAAATTTACTCATCATACACCATCATGCCAATTCAGTAAACTCTGTGTAGGCTTCGCACATTGCCTACATGGAGTTTACATGTTACCTTGACGGTGCTTGGCACACGGTAGTGTGCAATCCATATTAATGAGGTCTGGCATGCCTAAGCTAGGTTTCATGGCTTGCAACAGTATTGCTTGCCATGAAACCTTGTAAGAGATCACATATATCAATTTTGTGTAAAGGAAAGCACATATAGTCCGTGGATTTGCACAGAATGCCACAATGATCACCAGGGTTGTACACACTTTTCAAACTCTTAGATCAGGAAATATGGACAAAAGCCATAAATAATGTGGGGACAAAGGATGAACACTAGGGATACACTTATTAAATATTGCTCTACAAACTTAGAAAGTTGATAGAATGACAGGTTTTACATTCACATGAATTTTCTGAAGGGCCTTATAGTGCCTTTTTTAGGAAAAGTGATGAGGTTAAAACTACCAGCATAAAAATTTCAATAAACACAAATTAAAGGTCATGCTGCTAAATGCTAGGACTCTAAACATGACACTGCACTTACTTCAAGCATTACTAACCCTGGAAAATGCTGACATATGTGCAGTCGCAGAAACCTGGTTCAAAGGTGCGGAGAGCATCCCATACTTACCTGGTTACTCATCCTATCATACATTCAGACCCCAAACTGTGGGCAGTAAAGCCAATGGAGGTGGAGTTTCAATATACATTAAAGGCATGCACACCTCCAGGCTGGTCAAACAATATGATGCACAGGAGACACTCCAGATGCAGTTAACCATTGACAAGGCCCCTATTCAAATCATAGTGAGCTACTGGCCTCCAAATCTGTCTCAAGATGCCCAATATGGCTATTTGGAACCATTTGAATCTATCAAGATTCAATCCTTTATCCTAATCCTGGGTGACTTTAACTTTCCAAACACAGACTGGAAGAATTACTCATGCCAGAACACAAATGCCTAGAGATTCTTTGATTTTGTCAATGCAAATGCCTTGGAACAACTAGTCAATAACCCCACAAGAGGTGATAATATTTTGGACTTGGTATTAACTAACATGAGTAATCACTGCAGCATCCCTATAGTGTCATCCTCCCTAGTAAGATCTGACCTCAAAGTGGTCACTTTCAAAGTCATCATCTCCCCCAAATCCCCTCTAGCTAAGATCAGACATAAAAACTTCTCCAAAGCTGATTACAGCCTCCTGAGGAATGGAATAAACAGATTTACAGACCCTGCTCTGCAGGAACTGGCACCAATATCCAAAACTACACCAAAGCACTATACGAGCATTTATATATATGCATGGAATCAGGAATACCTGACAGGACTAAATCATCTTCTGCAAAAAAGAGTAAACCTATCTGGTGGACATCTGCAATAAATAAACTCTATAACAAAAGGAAAATATTGCTGTCCAAGACCAAGAAGGAGCAGGTGCTCAGTTGGAAGCAATGTCTCCTTAGCCTGAACAAGCAAATAAGAGCACTAGTGAAATCCTCCAAAGCAAACATTGAGTCCAAATTGGCTATATCTACTAGAGACAATCATAAGGCCTTCTTCACATATGTCCGCAACCTCAGAGGAAGCACCCAGATCTGTTCCGAACTGGTGGTCAAGGACACCACATATAAAAATGCTGTAGATATAGTAAACTTGTTTGCTGAAAGAGTCAGAGAAAACTTTACCCCTCTGCCCCCCCCCCATCAGTAAATCAGGACATCCCCAGTACCTGCCCCCTTCCCCTTATATCTAGGAAACAGGTCATCACTGCTCTCTCAAAGGCAAAAAATACAGACTCTATGGGAATGGATAACATCCCAGGCTGCATCCTACGTGAACTCAGGCAGGAACTTGCAGCACAATTAGGCATCCTATTCAGCCAAAGCTTGAGTGCTGGCTTCATCCCAACTGAGTGGAGGACAGACACTGTCGTCCCTTTACACTAAAGTTGAGCATCGACCGATCTGGGGAATTATAGACCCATCAGCTTAACTAGCCTGATCTGCACAGCCATGGAACGGATTATCATGGACCTCATTAACAAGGACATTGGCAACCTCCAAACAACTGATCCCACACAGTTTGGCTTCATCAAGGGAAGGTCATGTCTGCTAAACGTGGTCAACTTCTTGAGACAGTCAGCAAAGCCATGAATGAGGGGAAGACACCTTGACCTGGCCAAAGCCTTTGGCACTATTCACCACATGGGCATAATAGATAAACTTTGCCAACTAGGCACCAATCCATATGGTACCAGATGGGTAGCAAACTGGCTCACTGATAGAACCCACATAGTCAAAATAGGGGAAGCCACCTCAAGCAGTAGACCTGTAACAAGTGGCGTACCTCAGGGTTCAGTATTGGGGACTCCGTTATTTGGGATATATTTTTCTGAGGTGCAGGCCAAAACCAGTGGGCTATGGCCAACCAAGTTTGCAGATGACTGCAAGCTGGGTGCTGTCATCAGTTCCCCTATTGATGTGAACATCCTCCAAGAGGGTCTCACTCAGACAAATGACTGGTGCCAGAAACGTGGCCTCAAGCTGAATACCAAAAAATGCATCATCATCCCCTTTGGGGAGAGTGACGTCCCCACAAATTATCACATTAATAACATTGTCCTAAGCACGCAATCAGTCATGAGGGATTTGGGCACCCAGGTTGATAGCAACCTGACTTTTGACCACCATGTTGCTTCCGTTGTACGGAAAGCCTTCTACATGGCCCATCTCATAAGTAAGGGTATCTCATCCAGGGACAAGGAAATCATAACATCCCTGTATTGTTCCCTTATAAGGCCCATTATTGAGTACAACACCCCTTTTGACATGTACCTCACAAAGCACATGCAGCAGCTGGAGACACCACAGAGGTTCCTCACCAGAAAAATCCAGGGCCTCAAACATCTACCATACACAGATAGGCTAAAAGCCCTATCCCTCTACTCAGTTTCATACAGACTCCTCAGAAGTGACCTCTGTCTGGCATACAAGGTTATCATGGACCCCACCTTGAAGGGACTGCTGCATATCTGCAAGTCAAGCTCCACTCAAGTAACCTGCATGCTTGGCCTCAACCTGGTCTGTGACATCAACAAGACTTGTTGGCGGGACAGATTTGTGTCCCAGAGGCTCCCCCATCTAGGGTATAGACTCCCTCTCCACATCAAGCAGAGTACCTCTTTACCCCTTTTTAAGCACAACCTGGATAACTGGATGGGAAACAGAAAATATACCCCTGGGATTCCATCCATGTCCATGCTGGACAGGGGCATCAGGTGCTGAGTTGTCTAAACATGGGCTAAACTCTTGGCTAGGCTTATAAGGGTCTCAAGGCCAATAACCTAGTAACCTCCTATGATCCTATGTTCCTATGGTATGAAACATACTTCTCAACCTCTTAATGCAAGAAATCTGGACAAAGCCTGAGAAAAGGGGGGAACAAAGGCATAAAAATAGGGATATATTTTAAATATTGCTCTTATAAACTGAGAAAGTTGCTAGAGTAACATGATTTGTTTTAACATACATTTTCCGAAGGATCTGAAGTCTGAAACTCCAATGCATGTCATTATTTAGTGACTTCAATCCTCAGATCATCCCAGTGATTTGCCAGAAAACCACAAATGTGATGAAAAACAGACCAAAAATATGAGTCAAAAATCTGGACATTCTGCGAACATCTGGATAGTTGAAAGGTATGGTATGGTACGAAGTCTGAGACTCAAATCACTGTCGCTATTTGCTGACTTCAACCTTCAATAATTAACCAGTGATTTGCCAGAAAACCACAATTGTATGAGAAATAGACCAAAAATATGAGGCAAAATCTAGACATTCTGAACAAATCTGTCATTCTGTTAGTTCAACATATCTGCACAGAGGCCAACTTAATGTGAGGACAAATGACTAGGTATAGGGACATATATGACAATAGATGTCACATGGGAATGTCTTTGAATGTAACACTCTCAACATCTTAGAGTGAGAAATGTGGACAACGCTGAAAAATTGGAGACAAAGAAACAGAAATATGGACATATTGTTTATATTACACATCCAATCTTATGAAATTGATAGCATATTTCAAATCTAGGTGCTTAGGATATCCCTCTCTCTTCCCCCCTTGGCTGACCTGGTGTGACTTTGTCTGAACTCCACAGTTCCCTATAAAACGGTGTCTACAGGACTGCAATCAGTTTTTTTCAACATTTAAACAGACTGAACTCTACAGTTCCCTACAAAACGATGTCTACAGGACTGCAATCAGTTTTTTTCAACATTTAAGCAGACTGAACTCTACAGTTCCCTACAAAACGGTGTCTACAGGACTGCAATCAGTTTTTTTCAACATTTAAACAGACTGAACTCTAAAGTTCCCTACAAAACGGTGTGTACAGGACTGCAATCAGTTTTTTTCAACATTTAAACAGACTGAACTCTACAGTTCCCTACAAAACAATGTCTACAGGACTGCAATCAGTTTTTTTCAACATTTAAACAGACTGAACTCTACAGTTCCCTACAAAACGGTGTGTACAGGACTGCAATTAGTTTTTTTCAACATTTAAACAGACTGAACTCTACAGTTCCCTACAAAACGGTGTCTACAGGACTGCAATCAGTTTTTTTCAACATTTAAACAGACTGAACTCTACAGTTCCCTACAAAACGGTGTCTACAGGACTGCAATCAGTTTTTTTCAACATTTAAGCAGACTGAACTCTACAGTTCCCTACAAAACGGTGTCTACAGGACTGCAATCAGTTTTTTTCAACATTTAAGCAGACTGAACTCTACAGTTCCCTACAAAACGGTGTCTACAGGACTGCAATCAGTTTTTTCAACATTTAAACAGACTGAACTCTACAGTTCCCTACAAAACGGTGTCTACAGGACTGCAATCAGTTTTTTCAACATTTAAACAGACTGAACTCTACAGTTCCCTACAAAACGGTGTCTAAAGGACTGCAATCAGTTTTTTTCAACATTTAACCAGACTGAACTCTACAGTTCCCTACAAAACGGTGTCTACAGGACTGCAATCAGTTTTTTTCAACATTTAAACAGAGTAGGTTACACAAAAAGCATTTGTTAAGCTTTCACTTACAGTGCTTTGTAATTAAGCAGGTCACCATATTGGTCAGCCATAGGGCTCTTTGTTTCTACTTGAGTGGTTGCCTCCTTCCCCTGTAACTGCAGTAAATTGACTCTTATATTAGAGCTGTAATACTTACCTTATAGCTTTAGGACACCTTAGGAAACCTTGTAAACTGCAATAGCCCCTCTACGTTTGCCCTCGCTATGCTTGGGCTCTCTTCGCTCCCCTCCCTGCCCCCAATTCCCTCTCGCCCCCAGTACCTCTAAATTTATAGTACTATAGCCACTCCCCCACTTTCTAGATCCTATCTGCTTTCATCTGGGATAATTCCACCCACCCCTATTCTACTACCTACATTTAATAGCACCTATTAGCTTTCATCTGGCATTCTCCCATCCCCCCTTCCAGTACCTTTACCTCACCACTCTATCTTCTGGTGTTGCATCACCAGGTAAAACAGTTCCTTCACTCACTAGCTGAATCACATATAATGATATGCTCCTCTTTACTACCCCTTTTGTTCACACCCCTCTTGTTCACACCATACCTCCTTGCCTTGTATAAAAAACAGTTTCTTACGGGATTTCAGGTCCCAAAAGGCCATACTATCACCCCAGCTGTAAATCCTTCCACCTTCAACCATACTTACAGTACCAGATCCTATCCAACATCTTGTTCAGTCTATCAACATCTCAACCCCAGGCACATTAGCTCTAGATCCAAACACTACCACAAACTAATAAACAAATTCCTGAAGTTCATCACCAAGTATAGACTCAACCTAATACTTGGTGGTGATATTCACCCCAACCCTGGCCCACTCACTTCAGATACACATACCCTCTCTACTTGTAATCTAAGCTACAAACCTACAATTAATAGGCCAACTAACTCTCCCCTAGTCTGTCATCTCAATATTAGAAGCATTAATAACAAGGTACATGAATTGCATGCACTTCTGGATGTCCACTCCTGAGATTCTCTGTTTATCTGAAACCTGGTTAAAACCTAACACTAAAGACAATGAAGTGTTACCACCTGGGTACAACATACACAGGCTGGATCGTGCTTCAAGGAAGGGGGTGGGGTAGCTGTACTCTATAAATCTGAGTTGAATGTCACCATAGATGTAATACAACCTCCTCAGATTAATAACTCTGAGATTCTTGCCACCAAATTGCAACTTAATAAAAATAAATGCATTAATATCATCTGTATGTACATTCCCCCAGGTAACAATATATCTACATTTGAAGATATCCTGCACTGGTTATCATGTCACTACCCCCAAGAAACCCTACTACTTGGAGACTTTAACATAGACTGGGGCACCTGTTCCTTAGAATCCCCAACCACCCATATTAACCTGCATGCATTTACACAAATCATATCCACCCCTACCAGGATAGGTAAACCCAACCAAAAAGAAAGTATACTTGACTGGGTACTCATAAACAGTCAACCCCAACTGTACACCTCTGGTATCCTCCTTAATGGCCTAAGCGATCACCTTCTCACATATGTAATTAAGCACAAAACCATTAATTCCCAACAACCCTTACTCAGAAAGGTTAGAAACAAGAAAAACTTTGCCCTGCCAAATTCCAACAAGAACTAAACTCATGTAATTGGTCTATTCTAAAACACCTCCCCTTAGAGGAAGCAGTAGCATACTTTAACAACAAATTCCTTGAGATCCTTGATTTGCATGCACCTGTTCGTTCAAAGAGAACCAAGGCAAAAACTGCACCATGGCTTTCTATAGAGTCTAAACTCAAAATTACCATTAGAAACAAAGCATGGGCTTTATGGTGTTCTTCTAAAGACCCTCAAGATCACATTAAATACAGACAATCCAGGAACAAAACCAAAAAATCAATTTTACAAGACAAAAAACAATACTACTGTAATTTACAGACAGTAAATCAAAATAACCCTCAGAAGTTTTGGGCAGGTTTAAATAATCTACTACATCCTGGACAAACTTCAACCCCAATCCCTGCTGCTACTATTGATAAAACCCCTGAAGATGTTTCTGATAGTTTTAACTAATTCTTTACTGAGACAATTCAAGCCCTAGCTAGCCAACTACCTCCTAGCTCCCCTGGTCCTGAAAGTAGCACCCCTAGAAACCTACTTGCATTCAGCTTCCAACCAGTCACCACTTTATTTATCCATACCTTGATCAAAAAATTAAAACCCACTACACTTTCTGCTGATCAGCTCCCTGCCGAGTACCTACAAAAATCAGCTGATGCTATTGCTTACCCCATCTCAATACTAATCAATCGAACCATAGTAGAAGCTAAAATTCCCACCATCTGGAAAATATCCTGTGTAATCCCACTTCACAAAGGAGGCAGCTCTACTGAATTCTCCAATTATAGGCCAATAGCTATACTCTCTCCACTTGCAAAGATTATGGAAAAATGTATTCATCGACAATTCATGCACCACCTAATCCAAAATCTCCTTATGGCAGACACTCAGCATGGCTTCCATCCTCATCACAGCACTACTTCAGCCCTCCTAGCCTTTACTAACACCATAAACCATAATTGCAACAATAATTATATATCCTCAGCCCTCTTTTTGGATCTTTCCAAGGCATTCAATATGGTTGATCACCAACTTTTAATCCACACCCTGCAAACATTCTGTCTAGATACTGGAGCCCTCCAATGGTTTCAATCCTACCTGAATGGTCGACAGCAGGCTGTCCTCTGGCAGAACAAACTCTCTAACCTTCTACCTAACACCCTCAGATTACCACAAGGCTATATACTAGGGCCCTTGCTGTTCTCCATCTTCATTAACGACCTTTATACTGTCATCCCAAAAGTCAGCTGTATCCAATATGCTGATGACTCTACTCTGATTTGCTCAGCCACATCTCTAGTAGAGTTATGGTCAGCTACCCAGACCACATTTAATACAATAGAAAACTGGCTTTCTGAACATCGTCTGATCCTAAATCCCCAAAAAAACTAAAATGCTGTTATTTTCACCAACACGTAGGACTACCGCTTTCACCTTTACCATAAAATCAAATGATGGCACAATAATCTCCCCTGACCCATCTACAAAACTATTAGGTGTCATCATAGACAATAATCTCAAATTTGACCTACATGTTAACCAAACTATCAAAACCATCAATAAAAAACTAGGGTCACTTTACAGAATAAAAGCCTTCCTAACCCCTCCAGCTAAAATTGCCATAGCGCGCTCTCACCTTCTTTCAACCCTTCTGTATGCATCCTCTTTACTCTCAAATTTGAACAAGACTGTCCTTAACAAACTCTCAATTTGCTACAACCACATTGCCAGGTTTGCCACTGGGCTGCCTTTTAGGACACATCTTTGCATCAATCTAAATCAGCTTGGTTGGCTTGAACTACCTAGCCTAATCCAGTATAACCAACTGATTATGGCCTATAAAATCCTCTATAATCCGGACAATACTCCTGCACTTAAAAATATTATCACCCCCTATAACAATCCTAGAACACTTCGATCATCTAACAAACTACTAATTCAGACTAGCAAAATTAATAACACAGCCAGTGATTCTCTTTGCAAACTCTGTAAGTAGATCCTGGAACTCACTTCCAGCTGATATTACCTTACTTTCCACCTTAGGTCAATTTAAAACTAGACTCAAACAACATTTGTCACTTAACTGGCTATGTCAATGTATCAAGCCTGGCTAACTCGAATGTGTAAAAATCTGTTAACCAGTTTACTGTGTAATTTAATTTAATCCTGACTTGTGCTCAGGACTAACTTTAACCTGTGGAACTTGTTTAACTTGCTTACTTATGTAATCTCTGTAAATAATCTGTAATATGTAATGCTGGTATTATGTAATGCTGTATCTGCTTACCCTTGGAGCTTTTCTCCCTGGGCCTCCGCTGAAAATGGACATGCATCCAGTCGGACTATCCCGGTCAACAAATGTAAAATAAAAATAAATAAAAAATAAATAAAAATATATAGGTTGTACATTAGCATGAACTTTCTGAAGAGCATGAAGCTTGAAATTCAAATGTCAGTCAACAGTTACTGACTGCACTCTGGAATGATATGCCAATGATTCGCCAGGAAAACACCATGTTATCAGGAAAAGATGACAAATATGAGGCACAAACTGGACATTCTGCACAGATCAGGACATTTGAGAGGTATGCCCCAAATTCTCTGTTATATTGAATTATATCGGTCCAGAGATCATCCCACTGATGTGCCAGAAAGCCATATATTTGATAAAGAAAACATCTGGGCATCCTGGGAATATCTGGATAGTTGAGAGGTATGAATTTGAAGTATATGGTCCAAAGGACAGTGTACCTACAGTGCAGCTTGTGATACCCCATTTGTGGCATTCTGTACTGAAGTTGTTAATGATCTGTAACCAGACATGGGACTGCCATGTAAAATGATCACTGAGGGGAAGTGTGTGTATTGTATAGGGATACCAAGAGGAATTGTAGGAATGAACACAGGAAAAGAGTACACGTGAAGCTCCCGCATGTACAAAAAAGGAGGGCATGTGAATGGAAGATGGTTGTAGCATCAACACCAAGCACATATCTATATGGAACAGTGTACAGTGAAAATGTGTTGTCTGTGACTGTCACACAAGGTGACATGACAATGGGGAGGATGTGCGTGCGAGATAAGCATCCTTATATGAATAATGCAGAAGACATCTATCAGGGATATGACATACAGGTAGGGTTCATATTGGGAAGCTGTACAAACTGATATACCTGAATATGAGTGTACTCTCAGCAGAGGTTTCCAGCATGGTGGCCAAAGGCAAAGACAAAGGATCATGGCAAACATTATAAGAACCATCCTCAGTCATGGACAATATCTGAATAATACCATCACTAATCCCATGTCTCTGACATAACATATGTGAAGTGGAGTGATAACAGATGAGCCTGCACACACACTGGACAACTGGTGTGATACATCCCCACTCTATGAAGGTAACTAAGCACACTGTCCTGCTACTGTAATATCTGCAGGAGGTGTTAGGAGGGACATTCCTATACCTGTATGTGACAGTATGGGTATTATAGGCTAGTCGCCTTGTGCGCATGGCATATATCTATGGTACAATTCACAATGTCACAAATTATATATATGCCATTAATGTTGTCAAACACCTATGTATGCAGTGTATGCATAAGGTGAACATGTAGCACACATGCATCTGATGTAACAACTTGATTGGTGTTCTGCACCATCAGTCATGTATATTCCCCAAAAGGAATAAGCTATATGACAGCACACTCTGACAAAGGTGGTACACTTCAGTTACACATCACTGAAACATGTGTAAGGAGGTACGTGGAGAAGGGTGCAGTGTACTCAGGTATTGGTGTGATGAAGGCTGGGAACCACAATGTTAAATTGTCCTCTGATATGCATGTCCTTTACACACCCCATACTTGTGTTACAGTCAAGGGAGTAGTCAGCACTGTGACCACATGCTGGTAGATGTACCACTTAGCCTCTAACCCAGGACACAAATCACTCACATACCTATTGGTCTGATTATAGGGTGTGATGTCCACATTCTGCTTGGGTGGTGTGTCTGTTTCCTGATGCAAAACATCCCTCCCTGTGTCTCATCAATGCAGGTGTTGTCATGGCTGTAGCAGTAATTTCTGGTACGTGTTGATACTGTGTGTATTATACTAATATCACAGTTGGAATCAATGATTGCCCACAAGCTGTAGCCTTTCAGACAGCTGTTTGGACACAGCAGGTGTATGTCATCTATGATGACCATCACTTAACTAAGGGGTAGGCAAGGACCTAGCAGACACCCCTGATTGACTGACCTGATCACTTGACCTGAGATATATGTCATGTCACACATTTCAGCATAGTGAGATGTTACATATGTCATACACTGGTATAACCATTTGATGATATAGCTGTTTATGGCCACACATGACAGTGTTGACTGAATACCACACTGTGACTTTTTGTCAAATACCTTCTCCTGTTCAAGTTCTACAAGATGATACTGTTGTCATCATGCATGCCCTCAATGACCTCTTTGAGGACATATATCAGACGTAAATGGACCTGATGTAGCAGTAACAACTCAGACAGGTCTGTTGCATACACCAGGAATATTACCAGTGTACATGTAAAAGAGGTCCATGATGGCATGTTGGTCTACCTCACAGTCAAGGAGAGTCAGGATGTCTCTCTACATGCAGGCATTAGGTGCTGTCTCCCCCAAGCTCAGGAGGGATGCATGTTGAGGTAAACCCTTGTATGGGAACATAGGCCATGTGGATGGTGTGTTGAACCATGCATTCCACTGTATCAGGAGGGTGTATGTGCTGGGTCATGCCATAGGTGATCTGTGATGCTGCCTATTGCGATCTGACCTAGGGTTTTGACACAATCACACATGCAGGTATCATTGAGAAAACCCCCAAGCTGGGTATTACACCATACAACAGGTGATGGGTAAACAATTGGCTCACTGATAGAACACATCATGTGACAGTTGATGAACCAGCCTGTACCAGTAGAGCTGTCACCACTGGCAAACCCCAGGGATCTGTGCTTGGCCCTTCAGTGTTTGAACTGTATTTCTCACCAGTTCAGGCTAAAGTATATAGCCTGTGGCTTACCAAGCTTGCTGATTCTTGCATACTGTATGCAATCATTGAGTCCACCAATCGTGATAACATAGTACAGGAGGAGCTAGCATACACATATGTCCACTTATTTTAGTCTCAACTTTTTTCATGTAAAACATCCTAGAATAGGTAAATGTTAAGACATTCCTAAGGTACACCAAGACTTGACAAATCCTCCTGGAAGGCCCATAGTGTCGGGAGTGGGGGATATCTCCAGAATACAGGTACTTTTCTGGATGCACAGTTGAAAGAGAATTTGAAGCGAATCCCCTCATATTAAAAATGGTAAAGAGCTAACAGACACTTTGGGAGGTACTAAGTGGCAAGAAGATTTTTTTCTGGGCAATTGTTGATGTCAAGTCTTTGTATACCCATATTTCTCATCAATGGGGTCTGGAAGCAGTAGCTAGACTATTGGGGGAAGGTTCGAGGACCAGTTATATTTTGCAGCTGTTGGAGTTTGCACTGACACATAGGGTCGGATTCACGAAGGCTTGCACGGAGTCTAAGAGTAGTGTAAGACTCCATGCAGCCTTCGCGATCCAGGAACAGCCCAAAGTCCGTGTAAGAGACAAGCTAAAACGGCTCTTACACGGAGTGGGCATGGATAAGCTAATCACCTCACTTGCAGCCGAATAGCATGCAAATTAGGAAGATTAGCGATCCAGGAAGCCCAGAACAGCCCATGTAAGAGCCGTTTTAGCTGCAGAAATGTATTCAGTTGACAACTGAGTACGTTTCTGCAAAAACCACAATGGAGCCATGTCAGCTCCAAATAAAGGGTGCATATGTGTCAGGCAGCATGGCAATGGCCAAATATGTGGCCATTGGCAAGGTAACCTGATGCAAATATCTTAAAAATATAATTTTTTTTTTCGGCGATCGCCAATGTTTAAACCCAACGTACCACTCCCACAAGAGGGGTAAGCATACTGGATGTGATAATCAGCAACATGGGTACTGGATGGCAAGACGAGAAGTGTATTGCTCACTGGTAAAACCAGACCATAGAGTAATCACACTGGATATACAAATCCTGACCACAGTCCCTGGCCAGAAAACCACAGTGGAAAACATGTGTAAATCAATATTTGCACTCCTCCAAACTGATGTGGAATCCATTAAAGGTCCTTGCAGGTGCAAAATATGGGCCACACCTCAGAACCTGTAATACAGCCATTCCATGAACACTGCCAGGAATGCTTGGATTATGCAATCCTAAATTAAAACAAGACACAATGCCATACACACAGGCATCTGGCATGGTGGACACCAGCCATAACCAAACCATGCAAGAGAATGAGGAAGCTACTACATGATAGAGCAAACATAAACAATGAAGTAATCACTGATCAGTAGTATGGCAATAAAATCTGTCCACACATACAATCCACTAAGGCCAGCCACAACAAGTTGAATCTGTGAATCCTGAGGCAATGTTACACCTGCCCCAAGTACACAGACAACCCCCAACTCCACCCAAGAAATACAAATATATGTGAGAGATGCAACCATCTAAACAAACTGGAGGCTGAGCTCCCTCAACTCAGTACTCCCAAAACTAGTCAGGAGGAGAAGGTAACCACATACACCACAAACACAGTCCCACATAGACCTATCACAACTGCAAACCAAACACATAAACACAGAAATACATTCCCGGAGGCACAAATTACAAACACAGCACACCAACAGAGGCCTCTAAAGCAGACACCCAATCAAACAACCTCCAAACATAGCACATGCAACACATAGTACACAAAGCTGGTGTGCCAAACAGTCACAGGCCAGAAGGAGAAACAACATGCCTGATACAGTTGTAATAGGTGACTCCATAGTCAGACACACTGCTGTCCCGCACACCAGACTGAACAAGGGAAAGGGTACAGTAAGCTGCCTGTAGGCTGCCACAATACGCCACATAACAGAAAAATGTAGGTCACTCCAAAGCAAGTAGAAATATGATGCAGTCATAGTCCATGCTGGTGTGAATGACCTGAAATGTACCTCTCTAGACTACAGGAAAAGAGACATAGATGAGCTCTCTGATTATGTAGTCCAGGCCGGTATGACACTCACCGTTTGCAGCATCCTACCCTTACCAAGAATAATGCCACAGTACAAACACGGAATGATCAGTCATAGCAAGTGGCACACTTACTGGTGTCATTCCAAGGAGATCCAATGTCTGTCTGCTTGGGATGTCATGCTTGACAAGCCACGCAGCTGTACTTGGGATGGCTTGCACCTGTTACCCCTGGGCGTCTGGATATAGGATAAGGCCTTTGCCACCTCCATAGAGCCTTTTGTAGGCAAGGCTGAAAAGACTGACCCACCACCCTAGAAAACATAAGTGGAAAGAAACATAAGGGTAATGCTGACCAATGCCAGATGTGTAAACCCCAATATGCATGCTCCCAAGGCCATCCCCAGTATGGAGAACATCGATGTCTGTGCAGTGACAGAAACCTGCTGCAAGCCTCCTGACAGCACACCAGCACTACCAGGTTATACCACATATAATGTGTCATGGCCCCAAAACCTGGAACAAAACATAAAAGGAGGGTGAGTATCCATATTCAGCACAGACACCCATACGTCCAGGTAACTGACAATGCACAAGGCATTGGAGTCCACCCATGTGCAACTAACTGTAGGCAAGACCTCTGTACAGTCTGTAGCATGCTACAGACTACACTCTCACACACAGGAACCCTACCCAGCCGTCCTAAAGACACTGGACAGTATGAATGTCCCATCAAATACCAAACAAGGTACCACAAATTACCACTTAGGTGGTAAACCATTATGTATGGAAGGAGTGACCAGGGACCTAGGGACACAAGTGGACAGTAACCTGTTATGTGACACCCACATTGCCAATGTGGCTAGGAAGACTGTCTACATTTGACACTGTATCAGGAAAGGATTCACATCTACGTCAACAGAGGTCATTGTGCCCCTATACTGTTCTCTTATCACACCCATAATCTAGTACAATGCCTCATATGGGATGTACCTTACCTGACACCTGCAGCAGTTAGAAAGACCTCAAAGGTACCTCACCAAGAGGATAAAGGGTCTCAAATATATGTCATATGCTGCCTGGCTGTAGACACCCCAGCTGAATGCAGTCACATACTGCCTACACAGAGGCATTCCATGCCTGTTGTAGAAGGCCATGCCCAACACAGGAGTAATGGACATGCTCCACCCCAGAAAACTCAAAGCCATCAGAGCTGTGAGAGTGAGAGATGTCAACCTCAACAAATAATGAAATAGGATGTGCTGGTGGGACAGATACATAATCCAGAGGCTCCCCACATCCCGGAACAGAATCCCACCCCATGTTAGGCAGAGCCCCTCACTGACACTCTTCAACAGGAATCTTGCCAAGTGGATGGATGATTGTAGAGTTACACTGGGGGTCTTCACTGTGTCATGTCCAGACAGAGGCACAGCAAAGCAAATCATAAATGGCCATAATATTCACATAGCAAGGGGTGGCAAAAGCCACACACACTCTGGCTAGGCTAACAAATGCCCTAGGGTGGATAGCCTAGTATGAACCTATGAACCTATGAAGATACAAATTGTACAGGACACTAAGGATAATCCCAAGGCTTTCACAACTGATGGTAGGAACCATGTTGGGAATTCACAGATATGCTCTGAATCACACAAATATCACAAACACACACACATATTGCCAACATACATCCTGACAGGTGCAGTGCAAACCCCGAATGCAGAATATCTATCCCAGCAGACTGCTGGCCCCCTGACATTGCAGATGCTGAGGTAATAGCCAGCATCTACAAAGCAAAACACACAGCAGCAATGGTATGAGATGTCCTGGGCTTAGTGCAACATGGACTCCAAGATGAATGGAATGCCAAATCACACTACTGCTCAATGTCAGCCTTACCACAGAATATGTACCCAAAGAGCAGTGTACAACAGTGGTCCTTCTCAACAAAGGTGTTGCCTGAATGGATACTGAAAACTACTACCCCAGAATCCTGAGAAGCTCGGTCTGCACAGCTATGGAAAGGATCAGCATGTACCACAGACATAAAGATATTGGGGACCTACTGACACCGGACCCTACCCAGTGTGGCTTTCTTAAGTGCAGATCCTGCCCCTAAACATGTTTGACTCAATTGAAACAGTCATTAAGGTCATTGATGAGGGCAATGTGGTCCACACAGTGTAGCTGGACCTTGCAAAGGCTTCTATACAATACCCTACGTGTTCATTATAGATAAGCTCACCAGCTTAAATATAAACCCCTATGTCAGTAGAGGGGTTACAAACCAGACCAAGGACAGAACAGACATTGTCAGACATGCTGCAGCCATGTCAGACTACAAACCAGATATAACTGGCATCCCACAAGGCTTGGTCCTGGGATCTCCCTCGTCTGGTATATATGTCCCATAGGTACAGGCAAACATGGAAGGACTGTGTCTGAACATGTTTGCAGAGGACTACAAACTGCTCACCACATATGATCCACCAGCTGACACAAGCATCCCACAAAAGGGCCACATAGAAACAGACAATTGGTGCCATAGCCATGCCATCAAGCTAATTGCAGAAAAGTGTATAGTCAACCCCCGTGGATATACAGTAAGTGCCCACCAATTACCACATAGGTGTTAACCCATTATGTAGTTAACATGTAATGAGAGACCTGGGGACACAAGGTGATAGATATCCTGCATTGGACAAACATGTGCTGTAGTGTTTACAGAAACATACCATATACCCACCTAATCATGAAGGTTGTCAGATCTAGATAAGGGGAGGTCATTGTGGCTCTGCAGTCATCCTTCATCAGTGGTACAATTGACTACAATAGCCCCTGTGGGATGTACCTCAGCAGACACCTCCATCAACCGTAAAGTCCCCAACAGTACCTCACCAGGAGTATCAAAGAGCTTGCACAGATGCCATGTGTTGCCTGTGTTGCTGGTATCAATAAACATGCTGCACCTTGTACAATCTGAACGGCAGTGAGCTATGCACATGAGAGACCTGAACCCCAGCACTGACTTACATAGGACAAGCTGTACTGCATGATCCATAACACAGAAGCCACCCCCACCCATGAGTGAACTCCCAGTACAGGCTACCCATAGAGTCACTTATCAATCTTCCTCAATAGGAATCTTGATGAGTGGATGGGAGATGGTAGCTTTATCCTGGGTATCACTGTCATGTCACAGGTAGACAGAGGCACAGTATACTAACCATGACATATGTCATGGCAAACTCCACTTACAATGTGTGTTGAAGGACAAACACACTCTCCAACTAGCATTAGACATGGACTAGGTCACATCGCTAGTGTTTGCAAATGTACACCTATGTTGTGGAATACACTACCAATGTTGGACAAGCCTGGTTTAAGTTGTTCATATCTGAACAGAATGCAACATGGTCAGATGTACACAACTGGCCCCTAACCAGGCTGTTGTGCTCACTATCGAAATGTAAAGCAGTGATAGCAATAAAGCCCAGGATACTGTCCACCACAGTCAAAGTACTACCAGTACACTATACAGTACTACAGTGTTAGGTCAGTGTGAAAGGATGTTGACAACTGTATGCAAAGTATCCCATGCAAACACTGCAGGCACAGTATAATCCTGTTGTGTTCACACACAAAGCAGTTGTACAGTAACTACACAACATGACACACAACACAGAACCATAAACGGGTGATATTTGTTGAAGTTCACACTCATCCACAAATGTGGTTGGCTTCATATGGAATGCTCATACTGGGCATGCTCACACACTTTGATAAATGAGACATATGTCAGACAACATGCCATGGGAAGGCTGAACTGGGCATGCTCACACACTTAGGCCAAATCTCAGTTTAGCAGTTGGACACACATATCTGGTATTTTTACGTGTTATTCCAGGAACCAACCACATTACAGCAGTCTGCCCAGTGCACACAGTTAAATGACTACAGAGACATACGTGATATAGTGGATCCCTCCCATATGCAAACATCTTCCACAGATGCACAAGTTGTTCATACAAACAGGGAATGCTATGGCAATAAAGATGTGCAAAGAGTCTATCAGCAACAAATAATGTGCATTTGACAATTAAACATATGGGTGTAGAGGTCAATACTAGGCTGTTTGCCCTAGGGAATGACAGCTTAGCCAGAGTGTGCTTGGCGTCTGCCTCCCCACAGGATGCACATTCCCCTTTCTAAACACCGATGATGTCAGCACCCTATAAGTACAGCAGGAGAAAAGAAACCTCCCAGTAATGCGAATAGCGCGCTCTGCTAATGCATCCGTCACAAGTGTCATAACATAGTTAGGTAGGGGTTTGAATCCTGCAAATGCTCTGTGTGTGAGTGGGGTTGGTGAGTGTGTAAGTCTGTGGGAGAGAAATGTCCCTTTTGGCAACTAGGAAAACACACTACAGGATGCACATTCCCCTTTCTAAACACCGATGATGTCAGCACTCTATAAGTATAGCAGGAGAAGAGAAACCTCCCAGTAATGTGAACAGTGCGCTCTGCTAATGCGTCTGTCACAAGTGTCATAACATAGTTAGATAGGGGTTTGAATCCTGCAAATGCTCCGTGTGTGAGTGGGGTTGGTGTGTGTGTGTAAGTCTGTGGGAGAAAAATGTCCCTTTTGGCAATTGGGAAAACACACTACAGGATGCACATTCCCAAACACACTACAGGATGCACATTCCCCTTTCTAAACACTGATGATGTCAGCACTCTATAAGTACAGCAGGAGAAGAGAAGCCTCCCAGTAATGTGAATAGCGCGCTCCGCTAATGCGTACGTCTCAAGTGTCATAGCATAGTTAAGTAGGGGTTTAAATCCTGCAAATGGCAAGTGTGTGTGTTTGTCTGAGGGGGGGTTATTGTGTGTGAGGGAAATGTCCCTTTTGGCAACTAGGAGAACAGACTACAGGATGCACATTCCCCTTTCTAAACACTGATGATGTCAGCACTCTATAAGTATAGCAGGAGAAGAAAAACCTCCCAGTAATGCAAATAGCGCACTCCGCTAATGTGTCCATCTCAAGTGTCATAACATAGTTAGGTAGGGGTTTAAATCCTGCAAATGGCAAGTGTGTGTGTTTGGCTGAGGGCGGTTAGTGTGTGTGAGGAAATTGTCCCTTTTGGCAACTAGGTGAACAGACTACAGGATGCACATTTCCCTTTCTAAACACTGATGATGTCAGCACCCTATAAGTAATGCGAGAGAAAGAAAAACCTCTCCGTAATGCGAATAGCACACTCTGCTAATGTGTGCGTCTCAAGTGTCATAACATAGTCAGATAGGGGTTTGAATCCTGCAAATGGCAAGTGTGTGTTTTTGGCTGAGGGGGGTTTGTGTGTGTGAGGAAAATGTCCCTTTTGGAAACTAGGTGAACAGACTACAGGATGCACATTTCCCTTTCTAAACACTGATGATGTCAGCACCCTATAAGTACAGCAAGAGAAGGAAAATCTCCCAGTAATGCGAATAGCACACTCTGCTAATTTGTCTGTCTTGAGTGTCATAACATAGTCAGATAGGGGTTTGAATCTTGCAAGTGTGTGTTTTTGGCTGAGGGGGGGTTAGTGTGTGTGAGGAAAATGTCCCTTTTGGCAACTAGTTGAACAGACTACAGGATGCACATTTCCCTTTCTAAACACTGATAATGTCAGCACCCTATAAGTACAGCAAGAGAAGAGAAACCTCCCAGTAATGCGAATAGCGCACTCTGCTAATGCGTCCGTCTCAAATGTCATAATATAGATAGGTAGGGGTTTGAATCCTGCAAATGGCAAGTGTGTGTGTTTGGCTGAGGGTGGTTAGTGTGTGTGAGGGAAATGTCCCTTTTGGCAACTAGGTGAACAGACTACAGGATGCACATTTCCCTTTCTAAACACTGTTCAGCTGAAGGCCATGGCTCTGGCACAAGTTGTCTGTTTCTATGATGCGCCTTTGGAAGATCCCTGTCGGGCCTGGCCAGAGCCACATGCATGTGGTCTCCTGGGGCGGTCTGATGACAGCACAGACCCAGCATTGCTGGGGCTGCTGCTAGCACTACGGGGGCGGCCGTGGCCCTGTTGTCATCTGCGACAGCTGCTGCTGCTGCTGGCATACGGCCACGTCGATGCCTCAACCGCCCACCATCGCCCTGGCTCATGGACATGTAGTTGTGGAACTGGTCTAATATGTCCCCACAACGTCTGTCTATGACATCGGGGAAATCATGGATGGCAGCCGCAATGTCACGCATACTGTCAGTCATGGCTGTGTGACATGCTGTCAGCTCCTCAGACCCTGTCTGGTGTACCGTTCCATATGTGACTGTGCCTGCATGACAGCCTGAAACATAGCTGAGGTTGTAAGACCTCTGTGGGCACGTCTGACATGGGCAGTACGCCCACGGATGCTCCCACGAGAACCCCTGGACATCTGTCTGTGTGGTACCATCTCTGGGCCATGCTCATGGCTGCTGTGTGGGGAGGTATGTGCCACAGATACCACATTACCCCGGTCAATGCCCACTGTATGCTGTCCATCACCTAGGGACATTGGTGACAAAGGGTGTATTGGCAGGATAACTGTGCGCATTGATGAGGTCGACAGCTGTGTACTGTCAATCGGCTGACCAATGGCAGACCCTGGCATACCTTCCTGTGCCATTACACAAATGTCATCATTACCAGTACCCACGGCACCTGATTCAGGTTCCCTGCTACATGACACCAGAGCAGCACCAGAACCTGTGGGAGGGAAACAGGAAACACAGTTTACAATGTCTACACATTACCAGTGATGCACACATGCACACATGTACACATGCACACATGCACATATGCACAGGTGCACAGGTGCACACATGCACAGGTGCACACATGCACACATGCACAGGTGCACACATGTACACATGCACACATGCAGAGGTGCACACATGCACACATGCACACATGCACAGGTGCACACATGCACACATGCACAGGTGCACATGCACACATGCACAGGTGCACATGTACACATGCACACATGCACAGGTGCACAGGTGCACACATGCACAGGGGCACACATGCACAGGTGCACACATGCACACATGTACACATGCACACATGCACACATGCACACATGCACAGGTGCACACATGCACACATGCACAGGTGCACACATGCACAGGTGCACACATGCACACATGCACAGGTGCACACATGCACACATGCACAGGTGCACACATGCACAGGTGCACACATGTACACATGTACACATGCACACATGCACACATGCACAGGTGCACACATTCACACATGCACACGTGCACAGGTGCACACATGCACACATGCACACATGCACAGGTGCACAGGTGCACACATGTACATATGCACAGGTGCACACATGCACACATGCACACATGCACAGGTGCATACATGCACACATGCACAGGTGCACACATGCACACATGCACAGGTGCACACATGCACAGGTGCACACATGTACACATGCACACATGCACACAGTTTCACACAATTGTACAGTACTCAGTATGCGTGATATCAACACACAGACACAGACACACCTACATGCATACAAAGAGCACTACTAAGTGAGCCAAATAGTACTATTACTATCAAGACTATTACAGGAATTGTTAATACACACTCACCAGCATGGATAGGCTGCATTGCTGTTATACCAGAGGGACCTGCAGACGTGAAGAAACTAATGTCAGTGGGCACAACTGTGCCATTGTTACTGAGTATGATACAGGTCAGTAGTACAACAGTCGCCTTTCACAGGTCAGCTGCTAATATTGAGGATATCACACTTGCACATTAAATACTATGGTGACAGCTACAAACCAAGGACACACCTCACACATGCATTAACTACCAGTGTACACAACAGTCAACTATACATATGGCATATTACCTGCACGTTCACTGTCTTGCTGCTGCGTGGCTCCAGCCGCCATCATAATGCATGTCTGCTGCTGTTGTTGTTGCTGGCGGACTGGAGCCACTACACTCATGAGTAGTCCCTCCAGTCTGGTGAGTGGGGGATGTGTAGCCACCCCACCACCTGTGGCGACCTGTTGTCTGTGGATATCCGATGCACGCTGATGGACATGTCCGATTAAATCACTGCAGTGATGTCGTACCTGCTCATATGTCCTATTATGCATGCCTATGTCATTTACCCGACGGACAAGGTCTTGCCACAGTGCAGCCCTCTCCTGCTGATTCTGGCTGGTGCGGGAAAAGAGTATTGCATAATCCCGCACCAGGCTCTGGTGTATCTCCTCATCCTCAGCTGTGGAGTAAGTGGGATTCCACGGGTGGGCCATGTACCTGAGAAAGAAAATAACCTGATATCAGCAATATATGTCAGCAGAATTTGGCACACATACTACACATGCTACTCGACTGTTATGATACAACATATCTCACATATGTAGCATCTGTCTGTCTATTGGTGGATACACATGTAAATGGCCAGGTATCAGTGCTCAGCCAGCAACTGTGCAACAGTACCTGGCACACTCCATACGACATACTACCAAACCCCAGCAGTCAGAACACTGATTCAGGTCAAGAGCACCTCCTCACTCTGGGGGTTTGTATCTAGGTACTGTATGGCCTACATCATCAACTACTGTGAGCTGACCACACACTGATTGCCCTGGATATACATATCCCACCTCCACCACCAGCACAAATGACTATAGTGAATAACATTACAGATGCAAACTTTACACTTTGTAACAGTGACATGGTATCCTTTCAGCCCACTGGGCCAGTGGCAGATACAACCCACAATGCTGACCCCTACACAATTGCTTTCTACAGACATCTCAGAGAATGCATGGATCATGCAATCCCATATATGGCCAAGACACTCTCCACAAAGGGACAGCATCCTGTCTGGTAGACCCCAGCCATAGACACATTGTATTACAGAAGATGAAAGCTACTGCTAGACAGTGCATAATTCCATAAAGGGAGGGCATGTCTGAGCAGCACTAGTAAGGCTCTATTTTCCATCATACAAACATCCATGGGCAACTTTGAGAGGGAAATCAAGAGGGACACTACAGATAACCAGAAGTCCTTCTTCAGTTATGTTAGCAACCTGGTCAGGATCCATCCTCTATGCCCATAGTTAGTACACAACAACACATATTTCACTGACACCACAGATATTGACAACATTGTGGCAGACAGGTTCAGTGCAGGTGTCACCCCGCCCTCTCCCACAAAATAAGACATAGTTATCCCAGCTGACTGTAACCTCCCTGTCATCACAAATGTCCAGGTGAGAGCCACCCTCAGGACAGCAGAATACACAACATGAATGGGACCTGATGGTATCCCCAGTTGCATGCTACATAAACTCTGACAGGAGCTAAACAAACATATAGAAGTGCTATGTAACACTAGCCTGACTACAGGATATGTACCTGTACACTGGCTCACAGCAGCAGTGGTTCCACTCCACGAAGGAGGCACCTCAACATACCAATACAATACAACACAATACATTACATTACAATACAATACTATACAATATGCTATTGCCCCTGGGACTACAGCAGCATACTGTTCTGCTACCCTGACCATTGTGACATGTGGTGTGATGGTACCTGCTGCTGTCACACAGTTACACAGGGTGACTCATATGGCATATTACCTATCTGACTAATATTCAGCAGGGGTATGTGTGACATGTACTCATGGGGAGTCTTGCTTCTTAACACTGTGTGGTTTATTGCAGGGTATGTCTTATCTGTGGGTAGGAACTTTTACCTCCACATGTGCACTCTATTGCAGTGGCACAGACGACACACAGCAGTCATTTTAGGTTGTGGATGGTGTGAGGTGTTACTATGGTTGTTGGACATCTGTCATGGGTGCGACTTACATATGTAAATCCAGGAGTGGTAACCTCTATGTGGGTAGTATATGTGTACTCTGTGGTGTTGTCAGTCACTGTGCATTGGTAATGTGTTTGAGTGCATTGTCACAGTGTTGTACATGTCACTGCATCCTTCTCCATATCTGTAGCTGTCATGTGAGGTCCATACCATGGCATCCATTATGTGGTGTGGAGGGGTACACCGACCTACATGTCCATAGCTGACACACCATGTTCGCTGACACATACCATGTGCAGGTATTCCAGGGATAGTGTGCCACTGTGTATATCATTGGGGCCACTATTGTACACATTTATGACCCTGTTCACCCCTGACACATGCAGTGGTGGGCAGCCAATCACATATCTGGTGGTTACTAGTGTAGGTGATTTGGAATGTGGTATGGTACTCCGGTTTTGACACTGGTGTTCACTCCATGCCTTTGTCACCAGGCACCTGTTGCAATACATCTGTACACATGTGCCTCACTCAGAATTTATATACATCTCTCTCTCTCTCTCTCTCTCTCTATATATATATATATATATATATATAGATATATCTATATGTATATATATATATATATATATATATATATATATATATATATATATATATGTCTGTATACATATACACATATATATTGATGTACATATATTGCTATAGATGTGGAGAGGGGGGGACACGGAGGGGGTGAGAGTGACAGAGGGGGTGGGACAGGCTGTGTTGAAGGTCGTCATATACAGTCATACCTGTAGATAGTCAGTTCAGTCTGTCTATGTATATGTATTTACATATATCTATATCTGTATGTGTGCATTACATATATATGTTTGTACAATATTCTATCTACATCTGTCTATGTATTCCTACATCTCTCTCTATGTATGTATACATATATGCATATCATATATATATATATATATATATATATATATATATATATATATATACACATACATATGTTGACATACATACGTATCCATATGATAGACAGGTATATCAACATGCTTGTCTACCATACTGTATACACACACTAACATACTGCTAAACATACATAACTGTGAAACCTACTTTGTACATGGCACTACAACCTACAATCAACCAACATTGATATGTGCACATAGATGCTCTCACATACAAATGTATGTACAGCCTTCACTGATAGTTGCTGTATGTCCCCTGCCCTTTACACATCTTCATATACATATGGATACAGACCAGTGACACATATGGAGGGTTCACAGTATGTAGACCTTTATAGTATTACTTTACATTACCTGTGTTTGTCACAGCTGCTTGTGTTGCCGTCTGGTTCTCTGTCCTGCTGCTCCACTTCCCAGTTGTCAGCTTTCAGGTGGCTGTTGCTGAACAATTTGTTTGTGTCTGCTTAATTGTAATTTTCTCTGTCTCTGTCTCTGTCTCTCTCTCTCTCTCTCTCTCTCTGTCTGTCTGTCTCTCACGTCCTTCTCAGGGTGCAATGAAAGTATTGCATGTGTGGACTGGGAGTACAGCATACTTTTGTAGGTATCTGCATATGCCCATGTGAGGGCCTCTGCACCAATTGTTAGCCAGCATTTGCTAATTGCATGCAGCCAGTTGTGTACTGATTGCAGTTCTCACTGTGATTTCAGAACAGTGCTATAAAAAGGTATGTGAGATAGGCGTAGCCCTTTCAGATTTTAAGGGCAGGGACCATGCTGTTATGCTGTGGACAATGTTTTGTGAGTGTAAAGGTTGGTATCTCTCTCATATTTCCAGGTGTGTTGTAGATTAACATTCCTCCATTCATTTCTCCAGTTTCCTGTACTAACTGTGTATGTACACTGACACCTACAACTACTACTACTGTTAATGTGTGTGTGTGTGTGCTTTCCTTTCACTTTTGCTTGCACTTTGTTGCTAAGGCTTCAATAGTTGCCCTTTACAGTCACTACTTGTATGCCTGCTAGGTGTCCTGACTGTAGTGCGCTGCTGTATCTTTCCTATTTTCCATGTACATTCACACCTTGGAATGCTTGTTATATCTGCTAGGGTGTTACAGCATGCAGTGTGGTCTGGCCATGGTGTGGGCCTTGACATCTATTAGGGTATTTGAGTATGCTGCTGAGCAGGCCCCAGAGACTTTCAGGTTCATCTGTTATGTGTCTCATGGAATGGTACATATCAGTGGGGTACACCCATTAAAATGTCTGGTATGCTGCAGTTGTGACTGTGGGTTAGCATGAGCATATGTATTACTACACTTTTTCTGCCATGCAAGTGGTGAATACTTTCCGGACTCCATAGTTACCATTGCATGTGTTATACCTTTCTGCCTACTGTTTGTACATTTCACATGGAGTCTGTGGGGCATCCCTGTAAGTCATTCACTGTTGCTATGTCTAGGCTCTTAACTATTCAAATATGGTGGTGTCAGACCCGTCATGTGTACAGATATTTGCAGGTTGTCCACATTTCTGCCTCATATTTTGGTCAATATCTCATGCACACCTTTTTCTGGCAAATCACTCTGGGCTCAAATCAGAATATGGTGACAAACATTCAAGTTTCAGACTTCATACCCTTCCAAACATCCCACAAAGTGCAGACCCTGTTACTCTCTGAACTGTCTGCGTTTGTTGTAACATTATTTGTAATGTGTTCCTGGTTTTGGGCCTTTGCTCCACATATTTTATTACTTGGTCCAGATGTGTTCCTATAAGAGGTTGTGGGGTATGGGCAGTGATTATCCTGCTGTGAGTATGTGTGTGGCTTGCAAGGTGCTATAGTGACATTATTACCTACTAGCTTCCAACTAGCATGGCTGTTTCTGTTCACACACTACTATTATGGAAATCCACTAGTTTTGATAGTAATTCTAAATGGCATGCTTTGTGTACTACAAATCTATATTCCCTTTACATTCATTCTTACTATTACATGATATATTTATTTTAGCACAATGTTCTTGTATAAGAGTCATGGCTTAGTGGTAAGTCATGCAGACTACTGTTTCCAAGGTCCTGGGTTCGGGACTGCCAGTGGGATTTTATTTTGCTTCTGAACTGACTACAAGACCTGTCAATCAAAGTGACTAAGGCACTTTTAAGCAGTTGCAACCAGGTTAGTGCTGGTTTGCGCAGAGCTCACGCATGCGCACTGGCGGTTAGCTCCGTGCACACAAGCGCACACCTGCTTACAACCGCTTAAACGGGCTTACTCTTGCGCACACCCGTGATATTTTCTTTGAAAGAAAAGAAAATGGGGAGACAGGAAAATGGTGAAAAAGGGGTCACAAAGAGGGTAAGACAGTAGGGAAACAAGCTTGGGATGTGCAGGAGGGATGTAGGTAAGGCCCATAGCTGCCCATTTCTTCATCAGCAACAGCTGTGCATATGTATGTAATTTGGTGTGACATTTGAAACCTTCCACCCCTGAGAGAGGTGTCAGGACAACAATAATACTTGTTGTACAGCCAATTGTAATTGATAGGTTCCATGTCCAGCAGACATGTGTGCGGAGTGGGCAGCTATGTATGGGGCGTAATTTTTTTGTGGGTACAGAGTGCCCTTTTTTTTTTTTTTTTTCAGGTGAGAATGGTATGTCAGGTGAAGGAAGTCGGTACAGCTGGGGAGGTAGGTTGAGTAGGTAAACAGACAAGACAAACAAGACGCATACAGGGGCGGTGTATGACACGTGTGGGGGGGTTACACAATTGACGGGGACGGAGGTTTGGATATCCAGAGCCCATGAGCCCACAGATGGCAACAGTGGAACAGATATCCCCATCCATAGGCAGTTGCCACTGTTCCTTCACTGCCCAGGACAGGGCTGTGCTGGGGGCTGTGTAGGCGGGGCAACAGGCATGCCCATTAGTTGCGCCACCCATGCCTTGAGCTGGCGTAGGGGCTCGAGAACAGAGTCCCGAATCTCCCTACGCACCACAGTCCGGACGCTAAGGAGGGTGAGTGGTGGTTCTCCTCCGGCCACACTTGCAGAGGGGGGGCGAGCCCCATCCCCTGCAGCACTTCCACCCACAGGTGGCACAGGGCTACCGGAGGAGGGTCCAGACTCGGCACTAGTGCCAGGTGCACTCGCCAGCTGAGGTGGGAGAGGTGGGTCTGCTGGAACCCACCTTCCCTGTCGTCCTATGTTTTGCATTATGTCATGACAGTTTGGGCTAGTGACATATAATACCATTCACAATTAGTTGGAACAGCATGCATTAGTATTCCCATTAACCAAACACCCAGATATTCATACCATTGAACAGAATGCATAACACATGCATAATTTGAACAGAAATACACAGTCCAACAACATGCAGGGTTAATTGATGGCAACAGGCCATCAGGTGTGGATGTATGAACAGGGCAGATGCATCAACGGACATGCAAACATATATGACCCAACAGGACAAACGTCCAGGGGTGTTAATTGTGATTGGACATACCATTTTCATGTGGAATGGGTTATATGTGGTTATAGGGTGGGGTAAAGAAAGTAATATTAACACCTTCGAATAACAATACATATGCTGTACATTTCTAATAGCTACAGTTATATACACACTACTGTTCTAACTACAGTTTCCTATATGATAACTATTTCAACTTGGTGATAGGACTGTTACTGCAACATCAATATACATTTTATGGTTCTTCATACACATTCATATCTAGCTTTGTTCAGCTACGTCATCCTGCTACATTTGCTTTTTATAGCTGTAGACAAGTGTGGATGTTTGGTATATCAGACAATCATCCTATCTGCATATTGCAGACTGAGAGCAACATATCCAGATTTTGGGATACACATTCCAGATGCAGCAACACTTTGAACAGATTTTGCTGTTTGGTTTTGAATCTCACATGCATTTCATTCTGTCTTGACTGCAGTATACTTTATTCAGGGGTTATTACTACTGTATTGCTGGATTCATGACACTTTCTCACACTCTCTCACTTACTTTCATTTTACTATTCAAGATGGTACTTCTAGGCTTTATTGATATGTTTTACCAGTAGTTATTACAATCCTTTCCAGCAGTCTCACTTCTGTCATGTTTCAGTATTTCCACAGGGATTTCACACATGTGATTTCATCATCTTCTGCAGCTATAATTTTCAGCCTACTGCAGGTTGTGTACTATTTTCTTACAGGTAGGGTATTTTTATTTCAGAATATATGTCAGTTTCATTTTTTGGTTTAACTTACAGGCTGAAACACACTTTTGTAATCAAGCAATACTTGCATACACTTTCACACTGTTACTTGCAGATTTTATTCCTTACTGACTACACTGCACTCTTTTGCTGACTGTCATACTTTTATATTTCTTTACAGTTACTGGTAGTGAATTACTGACCTACCTGGTGGCACAACCGCACCAGCCTATCACCATAGGCTCTGCGGTTCGCAGAACGGACACCTGCAGCTGTAATATAAATGAAGTAATATTGGAATACACATCTCCATAATATCAGCTAGTTTAATTTCTTACATACATAATTAAATGTTACTTAGTAGTGGGGCGTTGGGTGTTTGCCGGGCCTCCTGGATCCGAAGGTTCAGTTGGTCCTGCTTGCATCTCTTCAGGTCCGCATGGTGGTGACGGACCTGCTCACCAGTCCTTGGAATACCTGTGGCACTGGTGAGATCATGAGCCAACTGGTCCCACGCCTCGGCCCTGTATGCTCCCCAGAGGACCTGGCCCTGCATGAGTTGGGCCTCATGATTATGGACTGGGAGCCAGACCATGTACCTGGACTCCTCAACACCCCACCTCTGTGCTCGAAAGCAACTACCCTCTCCTACTCCTGTCATTCTGCCTGCAGGTCAGTTCTGCAATCGTTTATGCTGTGTATTCCCACCTATGGGGCTTATATAGTCCGTTTTTCCTGCACATATCTGTGATTAGCCATTTTGGAATTGTATCAACTTCAGTAAACCTGCATTGTCATGCTCCAGTTTGTATTCATTCCTATATATTAGCTATTATTGCACTTCTAGGTACTGCTGTCATGGCTTAGTTGTTTGGTACCTTGACTATGGTGTATGGTATCCTGGGTTCAAACCTGGCCACTGCTTTTTATTTTTCATGACTGTCTAGACATGCTGAGGGGTGTGTCTGTGTAAAGGCAGTTTTTATACGGCTTGCTCAACGTTGCCCGTTGGTTAGCTCGTTTGCGCGGTGCGCAGCTCCGCGCAAACAGGGTATGCTTTTTTAAGCCTCATTTGGCTATAGGAACGCATATTATGCTCAGCTTAGTTAGGGGCACATAGATTTAGCGTGTTAGACCACTGCTCAGCTACAGGCACTCATTTTGCACCAGTTAAACCACTGCTCATCTACGGGCACATGCACTCTGTTAAACTGTAGCTCAGCTATGAGCACATCTGGCATTTTTTCTTCTTTTGTTACCTCACATGTCTTCAATATAAATGGGCTATTTCATTACATTTTACAAAAATTGTGGTTTTATGTGTACATATTTGTCAGGGACTTATTTTGAAAAAAAAAAAATTTGATGTTGTGGGGGCTCGAACCATGAATGCCTGCTCTTCAGCCAACATCTCTACTGCTACGCTATTGCTTCCTGGCTTATTTTGCATATTTAGTTCTTATATACTTTCCCAATGACTGCTAACTATAGCTGCGCTACGGGCACGCCCGCGCAAACGAGCGCACTCATGGTTAAACATCCTTACAATTTAAAAAAAAATAACATGTTCATTTATATATATTTTATGTTCATAGTCTGTGGGGGCATGTGTTGTGTTGTGTTTATTCACATTTCCGTGGACTCTGTTGTGGGTGTTTACTTTGGGCACTTTTACACTTCTGGGGGCGTGTCCGCTTGCAGGGCTCAGCCTACGGACACGCCCCCTACTGTCTTACACGTACCATGTTAGACTTAGGTGTGATTCAGCATGCTCTCATGAATATGCAAAGCAAGCTGACATCACTCCGTTTAACTGCAGCCTCCGTGTAAGATTTATAACTCTTACATGGAGGCTTCGTGAATCCTTGCCAATATGTTTTTAGGTTTGAAGACAATTTTTTTCCACAAAAAACAGGAACAGCTATGGGGACACCATTTGCTCCATCATATGCCATAATGTTCATGTTTTTTTTTTTGAGGAGAGCTATGTTTATAAGAATTCATATTTTTTAGAAAATGTTATAGTTTTAAACACTATATTGATGATTTGTTCTTTGTATGTAGAGGGGAAATCAATCTTTTTGAACAGTTTATGTTGGAACTGAATCAGAATCAGTATGGCATCACAGTATCCTATCAAACTCACAGGCAAAAGATACAGTTCCTAGATTTGGAGTTTTTTGTGGATAAAGATAAATTAGTGTCTTTCAGACCATTCTACAGGAAACAGTTGCCAATAACGTCTTGAGTGCAGACAGTATGCATCCAGGACATTTACTTGACTCTCTCCCTTATGGAGAATTTAAGCATATAAGTGACAATGTTCATGCTAGAACCACATTAGATGGGGAATTCAATACTGTTAGATCCAAATTGATGAGTAGAGGGTAGCCAGGTGTTAAAGAATGCTGAGGAAAGAGCAAGGAAGCAAATTGCTGGTCGGGGAGTAAGGAGTCATATAATACATCATGGGTGTGGAGATTATCATAAAGTGTCTTAGGATGACATATTTTTTGTCAATAAGTTTTCTCCTTTTTCAGCTACGTTGAAGGCATTAATGCACAGGTTTTTGCCTATTGTCCATCAGGATGATGAAGTGGGCAATATTTTCAGGGGTAAGTTTATTTTTTCTCATAGTAGATTTCACAATTTGAAGGAATTATTGAACAGTGGGGCAAGTAGTAAAATGGAAATCAGTTCTAATACAGTAGGTACTTTTAGATGCGGAAGGTATAAGGTGTGTGATAAAGTTAAGAACATTTCAGGTACTTTGATTAATGGAAAGAAGTTTACTGCCCTGAGATCTTATAACTGTAGTACCATGGGGTTGTTTATGCCATCGGATGTGACTGTCTCCCTGTAAAATGGTATATAGGTCAGACCAGAAGAATGGTTAAAAGAAGAATTATGGAGCATTTGGGGGATGTGAGGCATGCCAGGCTCGATAATCCAGTAGCCCAGCATTTTCATGCTGTTCACAATGGCAATACTAGTAGTTTATTTTTTTTCTGTTTTAAACCTTATGCAGTACAAGGCATGGAATATGGGCGCATCCTTTTAAGGATGGAAAGTAGATATATTATTAATTTTGGAACTCTGTGGCCCCACGGGCTTAACATGGAGTTAGATTTACATGTATAGGATGAAATATTTTCAGTATTTATCATTTTAAATGATGTACAGGTGTATTTTTTATGAGCATTTATAAATTATCATGTTAGGTGCAATAGGATTGTATGGGGTTGCACTTTAAATTTTCTGGATGCACTTTAAATTTTCTTGATGCACTTTAAATTTTTTGATGCACTTTAAATTTTCTTGACCCACTGATTAATTAATCAATCTATTAATTATTGTATAAATTAATTGAATAATGAATGCAATGAAATGTATATAAACTATACCATTCTTGTGAGTAATTATTCCCTGGAAGGCTTGATCCCAAAGTACTAGAAGCATAGTAAATTTGGATGCTGACTGTTTCTCCAGTTGTCAGTGTGTTTTTTTCTATATGAATGCAGCCAAGCTCTGTGCTAGCTCTACATCTTGTTCTGCTGGACAGGTGTGAGCCATGCATAGTAGAGGTGGCAGTTCATCATTGCCATCCTCGACCATGAAAACTGGCTCTGCCAGGAGTTGCACTGGCATGTTCACACCCACGGTCAGATGCACTGCTGCTACCAGAAGATGACTGATGATTGCTGGACAAGCTCTCTTCATGGGGAAGCCCAGGACCATGACCCAATTGCCTTCCACATCTGGGTGTGGACAGCACACTCACTGATGGAGCAGTGGCACTACTGCCATTATGGGAGAGTGATTGGTCATGGCCATGTTGGCTGACAGCAGATGATGTGGCTGACCTACACCCACGAGGATTCCGTTACCCTCCCAGCAGATGTCCCATCACAGATACTGCTCATTCCATGACAAACTCTCCTAGGTCCATCACAAAAATGCCTCTTTCCAATACATCTTTCGTCTGATCAATTGAATCAGTAGTACAGTGGAGGCAGTCATGCATGTCAGACTGTGCCATATCCACAACCATAAGCATTTGTCTGGAACACCTATGGGAACACACCTGTGCCTCCATGATGGCCCTAAGCATACACTGAGTGGCAAATGACACCTGCACCAGGTGGAGGAGGGACAGCAGGCTCCCTCCAAGCACTCTTATCAAACCTCCTGTGTGGCACCTCACTCACACTTTGGCTACGGACAGACTCAACAGGCACTGAAGCTGCAGTAGCCACAGTTCCCTGATCAATGTGCTCATGCTATAACTGTCAAATATCTGTGGGCTCACTGGACTGGGAAGACATAGGCCTACTAGCTGGGTTTGATGGAAATGCAGGGGATGGCTGTATGTCTGCCAACCTCTGTGTCAGATTCAAACTCCATACCCCTCAACTGTACCTCAGTTCAGCCACCATCATCATCACTACCCCTCAACTGTACCTCAGTTCGGCCACCATCATCATCACAGTCTGTGGATACAATGACATCACGTGGCACAGGGACCCCTGTGATAAAAAGCAAGAAGCACAGGAATACATTAATACCTGCACTATTATCATCCAATATATGCTAACAACTAACAGTGGTGCCACTATTACAGATAGTATAGCAATACACACAACAGGCCTGAGATCAATAACACAAACTACAATATTCTTTAAATTGCTCAGCAGTACTGACATAAAATATTTGGCTTACCATCTGCAGAAGATGTACTGCACTGTACTGCAGATGGCTCTGGAAGAAGTTAAGCAAGAGGTAAGGGCAACATCATCACAATTAACAGTAACACAGGGGGGTAATACATTTACCCCTGTATACGTGCATTAACAGTACTTTGAAGAATGTGGCTGACAAATCCAAACTAAGCTTATAACTGTACCAATCGTCAATCTTTCCCCACCCCCCAAAAAAGGCATGTGATACAGAATTAACTTATTAATTTCAATTGCTTTACTGTTCAACAGTATTCAATTGTTGTGGTATCAGAGTTTATCTGGAAGCTCCTCCCTGGGATGTGCTTGCTGTCTCAGAAGGTGTTGTGCCCACATCCAGGACATGCTGTGCTGCACTCTCCTAGGAGCTGTCTGGATCTCTCAGATTGGCCAGGAATTGTTCATTTGGGGTTAGTGGTGGTTCCCTAGCAGGCCCTCCTCTGGTAACCATTTGGTCACAGCCCACTGCAGCTGCTCACCTCCTTGCAGATGTTATCATGTCAATGGCCCTGTGGCACATTTGTTTATATGTTCTGCAATGGCTGACCACAGCACTGACATCATGAACAATCTCCTGCCATATTTGCATCCTGTGGACCATATTTTCCTGTCACAATGTTGCAGAAAGCAATTGACTATGACTTGGTTTTCAGCATCAGTGAAAGGGGGGGGTCTCCGTGGATTGACACGCCTGAGTGACATACTTGTAGGTGTCCTAATAGACAACAGAAGTATAATACACATAAGTATCACATAACTACAAAATAACTGTTTTCAGATAAAACAGAAAAAGTAGCCAGTCAGTATTACCCATTGGAGAAGCATAAAACAGTCTAAAGATGTGAAATAATAAAAACAGGCAGGATACAAAACAAGGAGAATAACAAGAGAAACATATGCTTCTTTCTGCCATAACAGTAAGTCACCTTTGCTCCCACAAAAGAACAGTCCAGTCTTGTTTGTGCCATAACAGTAGCGTATCCTTGCTCACCCCCCCCCCCACAAAAGAAGAGGCAAATGACCCCTTTGGCTAACAAAACCTCTTTGAAATATAAAAGTGCTATAAAAGGACCCATCCCTGACACATTTGTACATATTTATCACACAGCATTCTATTTTCATGTATTGACAATCGTACATACCTGTAAAATGGCTTGACAAACAGGCCCATGCCATCAGTACACTTCTAACTAATGAATACAGATAAAAGTGTAAAAGCCTTTGCTTCACACTATTCTTAAATACATTCCAGCATATGCAGTATGTAGGTGAGAAAATGGGAGCATACCCTCTGAAGTTCAGTGCTCCTCTGTACAGATATATCCTGAAGTATGCTGAAGTAAAAGCATCTCCTCACCATCGGTTTGGCTAGCTACACGTATGCCTTTTTATAATGGTGTAGATCATTAAAGGACTGCGTCTATCTTTGTCTGTGCTTCACACATGCAGATTACAGCATAAGCAGGTAAATTGCATGATAATCAACCAATCCAATATGGTGAACCTATTCAACAAGCTATAAAGCATCCATGTAGACTCCATGCTGGTTTTTCCTATGGATGTTAACATTTTTGGAATACAGACACTGAAAGTCTACAAGACAGAATGTTAGGGGTTGCTGCTGCCTTAATCCATTTGTTTGTGCTACAAGCTGAAGCCAATGCTGCTGCTGCTGCCAATAGGCATAGGTTGAGAAGAAGAAGAGTTTTCAGGCCACATTTAACTTATCACAACCTACATGACTTGGAAATTGTAGAATGCTACAGGGTGGACAGGGACACACTAAAGGAACTCTGAAACCTGTGTCACCTTCAACACAGAACTAGAACCAACCAAGGAGAACCCATCCCAGTGGAAACTAAGGTATGTATAGCCTTTAGAATATTAGCTACAGGTACCTTTCAGAGACCAACATGGGACATGCAGGGGGTGTTACAGGCATCATCATCCTGAATACTCCATCAATTCCTGGATGCTATGCTCCAACATGCCAGTGAGGACATATATTTTCCATGTAGTTCTGAGGAGTTGGCCAGAAATATGCAACAGTTCTACAAGATTTGTGTAGTGGTGTAGTGGCACTTGTGTTAAAAAAAAACTGTGTTCATTAGTCTGTGCACTTAAATAGGTAAGAGTTTGGTTCTCATTGTAGTGGTAGTAGTAGTAGTAGTAGTAGTAGTAGTAGTGTGTGTGTGTGTGTGTGTGTGTGTGTGTGTGTGTGTGTGTGTGTGTGTGTGTGTGTGTGTGTGTGTGTGTGTATGTGTGTGCGTGTGTGTGTGTGTGTGTGTGTGTCTGCCTCCATAAAGAATAGTGGTAGAGAGTGTCCAACACTGCCTTGGAAATGGGCATGGTTTGCTGCCTGTGTGGTGTACACCTGTAATCCTAGCAGCCTGGGTGGCAGAGGTAGTTGGATCGAATCAAACACTATGTGACAGACCATACTTCCTGGAAAAGAGGGAAAGAATTAACCCCTAAAGGAAACAAATGTGAGGTAAAAAAAAAAATAAAAAAAGTAGTGCACTACCCTGAAGTACTAGGTGCCGTAGATCACACTCATGTAGAAATGAAAGTACCACCTGCAGAACAGGGTAGGCTCTACATTAACAAAAAGGGCTGCCACTCTAGCAACCGCCAAGTCATGTGTAATGCCAAGGAAATAATTTTGCACATGAGTACTGGCAACCCTGGCAGTTACCATGACTCACATATCTGGCACACCTCCTAACTTTACCAAATGTTTGCTAGGGGGATGTCCCACAGGGTCATCTTCTGGAGAATGCAGGCTATGCACTGGAAACATGGTTGATGACACACATCAGAAATGCACACACACCCATAGAAGAATGCCATAATGAGGGACATGCACAAACTAGAAATGTCATAGAGTATGTGTCTGGGCTGCTGACATCATGGTTCCAGTGCCTAGATACATCTGGGGGGCTCTGGAGTACAATCCATGGACATGTATAGAAATCTTCACAGTATGTGCCATGCATCACATCCATAATCCTGAGGAAACAGCTGCAGCAGGATCAGCAAGGGGAAGGGGCACACGTCACACCACCAATGCCAAGGTCACCACAGCTACAGGCAGATGAGGAGTCAGAAGGAGAACCACCAGCTGCTATTGGTGTAGGCAGACATAGGCATGCTCAGTATTCCCTTGCATTGGCTAAGAGACAATGCATAGCACACTTACTCACCACCTAGAAGCATATAACCTTCCTTCTCACATACATATAATAACATTGATGCTAGGCAACTCACACAACCTTTACCTCTCCATGTATTGGCTGTGTACTGCTTCCATCAGACAGAGCCAGCCCTGGACTAACACTGTGGCAACTGCTGCATTTATAAGGTAAGTCCTGAACCTGGAGTGTATTATTTAATAATATTATGGCATATTTTTGTACTTCATCACTCGTTACAGTAAGCAAGTAAAAGGTGGGAGATTTGTACCAACATTACCATAACATGTGACAGCAGAGACTTATTTGACTTATATGTATCCACTAGAAAGTAGTAGGCCGCAGGCATCAAAGATTCACACAGTCATGCCTCTCAAAAGTACTGATGACCACTGCATGCCCTCAGTTCAACACTGTATGTTTGTACTGAAAAATCATTGACAAGAGAATTTAGAAAATAATGATACAGATTGTATTTTCTGACTTTACAACCCTCACAAGATCAAACAGCATGCAGGATGCAAAACAAGGGGAGTAACAAGAGCAACATATCCTTGTTTGTGTCATAACAGTAACTCACCTTTCCCCCACAAAAGAACAGTCCATTCTTGTTTGTGCCATAACAGTGACTCACCTTTGCCCCTTCAAAAGAACAGTCCATTCTTGTTTGTGCCATAACAGTAGCTCAATTTTGCTCCTCCTCAAAAGAACAGTTCATTCTTGTTTGTGCCATAACAGTAACTCACCTTTGCTCACCCCAAAAGAACAGCCTATGCTTGTATGTGCCATAACAGTAACTCACCTTTGCTCCCCCCAAAAGAACAGTCCATTCTTGTTTGTGCCATAACAGTAACACCTTTGCTCCACCCAAAAGAACAGTCTATGCTTTTATGTGCAGTAACAGTAACTCAGCTTTGCTCTCCCCCAAAAAGTGAAGTCTATGTTTGTTTGTGCCATCCAACCTGTCCTTCAGCTGTTGACAAATGCATATTATATTATTGTCAGTTAATATCCTCAAACATTTTAAGGGCAATGATATAGCATGGCTTACAAACTGCATATCTCAGAGTACTTGTCAGATAACTAATGTATCACCAGGAAATACAGAAATGTAAGACAGAGCTGTATATTTGCAAGCAATAATCATATCAGGTTGTGTGATCACTAATGCACTATGTCCATATATAATAATAATAAATGTGAAAATAACAGTTTATGGTTTGATATTAGTGTACATTATGTTGTGGTTGGTTGTGTGATGAAAAACTTCAGTTCTTGGTTGCAAAGATGCTTGTATGACAAAGAGGGATAAGGCACCCACCCTTTTTTCTCAAGATGCATTGGAGTGACAGTTGAAATCCAGACCTATGTAGAAATATCTCACTTGTAATAACATTTTCTACTGTGTATGTCATATATTGCTTTTCCACTTTTCAACTATTTCTCCCTTTCTTCTTTTTTTTTCTTTTCTTTTCTTTTTAAGAGGTTGACAGATATGGTCTGCAATGTGTACTGTTCATTTGGGGGTGGGGAAGCAAAACTGCATTTCTGTCCTGACACAAAGAAAAAAGATTCATGTTGCTTTTGGTGCTCTCCTTTTGTTGCATCCAGCCTGCTCTCACATATTAGGGTCAGTTCTGTACAAATGTCACATATTTTACATTTTATTCTATCCATGTAGACTCCTTTCCATGGTTGCATTCCAAAGGTTTTGGAATACAGATGGAACACTAGCATGGAGTCTACACAGTTGCTTTCTACCTTGTTGAATTGCTCCACCAGTTGATTAGCATGCTATTCAGCTGCTTATGCAGCAATTAGCATGCCACACTGTTTCACTTTTTCCCATGGAGGTGCATGCCTCTACATAGTGCTTACTGAATTCAAATGTTCGTGTGGCTGTGTGTGCATTGCGCACTGTGTAGACTGTATTATAGGTTCATAGGTTCATACTAGGCTATCTGCCTTAGGGCATTTATAAGCCTAGCCAGAGTGTGTGTGGCTTTCACCACCCCTTAGGATGAGAATACTATACCCATTAGTTTGCTGTGCCTCTGTCCAGCAGTGACACAGAGATGATTCCCAGGGTAAACCTACAATCTCCCATCCACTCATCAAGATTTCTCTTGAACAGAGTCAGTGAGGGGCTCTGCCTCACATGGACTGGGATTCTGTTCCATAGTGTAGGGAGTCTCCGGGTGATGAATCTGTCCCTCCAGCACGTCCTATTTATATCCATGTTGAGGTTTAAGTCTCTTCCTCTCGTGGCTCTGGTGGATTTGGATTTTTTGAGGTGGAGCATGTCCATTAATTCCGGGTTGGACATGGCCTTGTATGTCAGGCACAGATCACCTCTGAGCAGACGGTATGCAACTGAATAGAGCTGGAGTTTCTTCAGTCGGGCAGCGTATGACATATGTTTGAGCCCCTTTATCCTTTTGGTGAGGAACTTTTGGGGTCTTTCCAACTGCTGCAGGTGTCGGGTAAGGTACATTGCGAATGGGGCGTTGTACTCAATCATTGGTCTGATAAGTGAAGAGTACAGGGGTACAATGACCTCTCCTGATCTGGATGTGAATCCCTTCATGATCAGGTGGGCAATGTAGAAGGTCTTCCTAACCACTTTGGCAATGTGAGTGTCAAAAGAGAGGTTACTGTCAACTTGGGTCCCCAGGTCCCTGATAACTTCTTCCGTGTTTAATGGATTACCACCTATGTGGTAATTAGGGGTTACCTTGTTTTTCCCAAAGGGTATGACTATACATTTTTTGACATTTAGCTTAAGGCCATGGCTCTGGCACCAGTTATCCATTTCTATGAGACCTCTCTGGAGGATGTCTGTGTCTGATGGAGTGTCAATTATGGTGCCCAGTTTGCAGTCATCTGCAAATTTTGTCAGCCACAATCCCCCTATGTTTGCCTGCACTTCAGAAAAATAAATGCTGAACAAGAGGGGGCCCAGGACTGAGCCCTGTGGGACACCGCTCGTGACCGGCTTAGAGTCTGACATGGCACCAGCAACTCTAACCCTGTGGGTTCTGTCCTTGAGCCAGTTTGCAACCCATCTTGTGACATATGGGTTTACATCTAAGCTGGTAAGCTTTTCTATGATGCCCGAGTGGGGTATTGTGTCGAACGCTTTTGCTAGGTCAAGGTAGGCTGTGTGAACTGCCTTACCCTCATCAATGGCCTTAGTGATTGTTTCGAAAAAGTCGACCAAGTTCAAGAGGCAGGATCTGCCCTTGACAAAGCCAAATTGGGTAGGATCCAGTGTCTGTAGGTCCCCAATGTCTTTATTTATGAGTTCCATTATGATCCTCTCCATAGCCTTGCAGACAAGGCTTGTCAAGCTTATGGGGCGGTAATTTCCAGGGTCCGTAGAAGCACCGCCTTTGTGGAGTGGGACCACAGTTGCCGTACGCCATTCTTTGGGTATGTATCCTGTAGTAAGGCTAAGATTAAACAGCAGCCTTATGTGTGGGTTTAGTTCCTCATTGAGTTTGTGTAGCACACAGCCGGGGACACCGTCCGGTCCCATTGATGCAGTGTTTTTTGCTTTAGAGAGAGCAGCTCTCACCTGGGCATCTGAGATGTTTGGGAGGCTAGACTCTGGTGGGATAGATATTTCTCCTTTTGGGGGGGGAGGGAGAAATTTGCACTGAACCTGTCTGCCAGTATGTTGGCAATGTCTGTGGGTTCAGTGATTTTTTTATCATTTTGGACTAATTCTGAGCATATCTGGGAGTTTCCACCCAGGTTTCTAACATAGCTAAAGAAGGCCTTATGATTGTCTTTTGTGTCTTTAGCGATTTTTCTCTCAAAGTTGGCCTTGGATGATTTTATGAGTGATCGTAGTTTTTGCTAGTATTGATCAGAGATGCCTTCCCTTTTAGGGATTTTGCTCTGTCATGTAGTAGCTTTCTCCTCTTGTTGTAGAGTTTGTTTATGGCTGGGGTCCACCAGACTGGGCGCCTGCCTTTGGTGGAAAGGGTCTTGATTTTATTAGGGATTGCTTGATCCATACATTCCTGGAGGTGCTCATAGAAGGCATTTGTAAGGGTTTCAGCAGCGTGGGTTGTGGTTTCCACTGGCTCGGGGCCTTGAAGGATACCACTCCAGTCTTAAGAAGTGTGAAGTTTGCTTTTGAGAAGTTCTTCACTGTGGTCTTTTTTGCTGGGGTTGGGGGCGGGATGTGGATCTCCAGTGAGATTAATTTATGGTCTGATCTCACCAATGAGGGATATACTTCCGGTGTGGAGCATTTTGTCCCCATGTTTGTGATGATCAGGTCTAGTATATTTTCTCCTCTTGTGGGAATGGTGACTAGTTGTTCCATAGCATTTGAGTTTATGAACTCCAGGAACCTTTGGGCTAGGGTGTTGGGGCTTGAGTAATGTTCCCAGTCTATGTTTGGGTAGTTGAAGTCACCCAATATGATGGTGTTTGGAGAGACATTCATACTCTCCAGTGTTTTCAGGAAGGCTGTGTGGGTTTCCTAAGTTTGAGAGGGTGGTCTGTAGCATGCTACAAACTGTAGGGCAGTTTTACCTATGGTTATTTGCACCTGGATGGTCTCCGATGCTTCGTGCATTGCCACTAACCTGGAGGTGTGGGTATCCTTTATGAATATGGATACTCCCCCTCCCTTTGTGGTTCGGTCCGGATTTTGGGACCAGAATGCATGATATGAGGTATAACCTGATAGTGCTGGGGTGCTCTCAGGAGCCTTGAACCAGGTTTCAGTCACAGCACAGGCATCAATGTTCTCCATACTGAGGAGGGCTTCGAGGGCATGCATCTTGAGGTTTAGACTTCTGGCATTGAGCAGTATTACCCTTATTTTTTTTCCATTTTTGTTTTCTAGGGTGGTAGGTTTATCATTTGAGCCTTGCCTAAAAAAGGCACTATGGGGGTGGCAAGAGCCTTTGCCAATATCCGGAAGCCCAGGGGTGACAGGTGCAAGCCATGCCTTGTGAAGCAGCGTGGCTTGTCAAGCATGTCATCCCAGGCAGACAGACATTGGATCCCCTTAGAATGACACCAGTAATTAAGCCAATTATTAAAGCTGATCATTTTGTCTCTGTATTGTGGCATCATTCTTGGTGAGGGTAGGATACTGCTCAGGGTCAGGGTCATACCGGCCTGGGCTACATAATCTGAGAGCTCCTCTATGTCTCTTTTCATGTAGTCCAGGGAGGTGCGTCTCAGGTCGTTCACACCGGCATGGACAATGACTGAGTCATACTTGTACTTGCTGTGGAGTGACCTGAGTGCTTGTGTTATGTGGCGGATTCTAGCACCCGACAGGCAGCTTACTGTGATCTTTTCCTTGTTCAGTCTGGTGAGTGGGACGTCAGTGTGTCTGACTATGGAGTCACCTATAACAAGTGTGTCTGGCATTGTGTCTGGCCTTAAGGGCTGTGACTGTTTAGCACACTGACTTTGAGAACTATGTGTTGCATGTCTTATGTCTTGAGGTGGCAGTTGCTTGGGTGACTGCTTTGGAGGCCTCTGCAGTTTTGGTAGATTTTTGATCAGTGCCTCCGAGTATGTCTTTGTGTGTTTATGTGTTTGTTTTGCAGTTGTGATAGTTCTATGTGAAACTGGGAATTGAATTGGGTATTGAATCCCCTGGCAAATTTTCTTGTATTTTTCTTTCATTATTGTACTTATTAATAACTTATTTTCCTCTTTTAACCACCTTGTATAAATTCAGTGAAGCAGCATAAACAACTGGGTTTAACAAACTCAACCCTCCTTCTCTTTCTTTTATATATAGCCCACTTCTCTTTATTGGATTTCACCTGGATCTCCAAATAAATGGAAACACAATCAACATTAACCACATTTCATATTCTATAGGGATCATCAACACATTTGCTAAATATTCATTTTTTTCCTAATAATACAGCATTTATTACATATACTTTCTTTCTGTTTAATCTCTCCAAGCCTTTTGGGTTTCTAATACCATAATGGAAAGGGATCCCATACACAAGTCAAAGTATGTTTAAAGTTCATGAAATTAGTATTGTTTCAATCTTTGATGTCATTCAAAACTACTTCTTACAACACCTGCAATGTGCCCAGAACTAACTCTGTAATTCATATGGAGCTACATTTTTTATGAGACTCATTGTTCCTACTACTATTGGATCTGTCTGGGTATCCTTCTTCCACATTGTTCTAATTTCTTTCTGCAAGTCTTGGTATTTTATGAATTTGTGTCTCTCTGTACATAAGACACTGTAATCACTGGGTGTATCAATTTCAGTGATCAATGCTGCTTCTGTCTTCTTTTCATGGACTAATATATTTGGTTTTCTGGCATCTATTTTTTGATCGGTTGGTAACGGGAAATCCCATGTGATGTAGCCTTCATCATTTTGTATAATGCTTTGTAGCTGTTCTTTCCAATGCTTCTCAGCTACTTCAGTATTACAGTGTCTGCACAATCTCCAGTGCAACAGTCTTCCCACATTATTATGCCTTTCAATATACAGATCTTTGCCATTAGTGTATCATAACCAGAAATAAGATGTGTGACTGTTTCCAGTCCTGTTTTACAAAACCTGCATTCATCTATTTCTCTGACATGTCTAATAGACTTTGTAAAGCAATGTTTACGTAGTCCACTGTCCTGGGCTGCTAGTATTAACCTTTCATCTTTTGGTTTAAATTTACCTCTCCTTAACCATTCCTGGATTAGGTCCTGATCAACATGAGGTTGTTCCAGTTTTCTGTACTTACAGCTATATTTATGCAGTTTCCACATTTCTTGCCTTCTCATCTTGTTTTTCACCTTATATTCTTTCCTTTGTTTTTTGGCACATTCATTTGCTGCCTACTTGTGGTTTGATTTCCATTCCCATTTAATGATGGTAAGCTTCTGCTAAACGAAATAGGGAAGTCATCTCTGCCTTGTTCTCCTCATGTTTTAAAATAAACAAATAATAAAATAAAACAGGTTGAACCACCAACCATGTAAACCAACACTAAAATTCAAAAACCACGGAAACTAAGTTTGTTAAAAGTGGATGTGGTTTGACAGTGCACTTTTTAGATATTAATGGAGAAATTAATATGGAAACACAGTCATTGTATAGTTTATAAGAAGGATACAATTGCATATAATTATTTGTAATATAATAGCACTCATCAAGTTCATATCAAAGAAAATATTCCAAAAAATGAATTTATTAGGGCCTCTAGGCTTACTACTGATGATGAAGCACTGTTTGATTAATTTAATAATAGCGACTCCAAAAAAACAAAAACAAACTAATAAAACAAGCAATGGATCCAAACTGTCACCAGTAAACCACTGAGCCTTTAAAATAGATAGATTTATTCGAACTGAAGTGCGTTTTGTTCCGTACACTTTTCGTTAGAGCCCAAGCTCCAACTTCTTCAGAGAAAATTTCAAACATTTAAACAACTAGTGCAACATCAATAAATAAACTCTGTGTGATTAAAACCAATTAATCAATTGATCAATTAAGTTTAAATTTAAAAGCACAACGTCACTCCTAAAAATGATTAAAAAACATCAATTTATAAGTATTTTTTATAAATATAAATGTATATATGTAAACACATGTATTCCAATAAAAAACAGTCTTAAAAATACTTTAAATCTAATGAAATAATTTGAATACAATGAAATAAAATAAGATAAAATAAAATAAAGTTCCCTGCAAGGGTTCCCTACAGAAATGTACCTTGCAGAAATATATGGCTCTGTTGAACAGACATGAATTAATGAATTATAGTGTTTATTTGTTTAGAACTAGATACATTTGTTCATGCTGGTGATAGTCTGTATAATAGGGTACAAAAAGATGTCACGCTATAGGACATATATGAGTGCAAATAGATGTCTCTCTGCAGAACATATATAAAAAACTTATGAATACGATGTACAGTAAATGTGCTGCATACAAAGAGCATGCTGGTTTAATAATTCAGTAGATATTTAAAAGGTGTATTTAACCAGTAATTGTAGGTGCGTGTTTATGTACGCGTGTACAAATGCATATACACATATATATATACACATGTAAGTATATATACACACACATACACGTATGTGCACAAATAAGTATATAAACGCACACATATATATGTGCACACTCACATATGTACATGTACCATTTGACAAATACTATATAACAAGAGGGTTCTACTAAGTTGCAGGTGGGTTATGTTCAAGAAACTAAATATGGCAGAATAAAAAGATATGGTAGTGTGCAAAAATAAATATATGTAGTGTGCAAAAATATATGGTAGTGTGCAAAAATAGGTAAGGAACCTATAATGACCTATATCAGAAATTGAAAATTAAAAATATATGAAGTAAAATAGTAAAAAAATGTATGTCTATGGTAATAAACTATACTAAACGAGTCCGACAGGGGACCCTGCAGAATTAATAAAATAAACTTACTGAATGGACTTATGTAGTTAAAATGGTCAAAACTAATGCTATTCACTACCTATCCAAGTTTTTTAATCTAAGAATACATTTGATAGATGTCATTTCATTTATCCCTGGAAATTGGCTTGCATTGGTTTTAAGCTGCCAAATAAGTTCCCTCCTTTCAAGTTTAAGTGACTCTGGCCCCCCTCTCTCATCTCTTGCTAGTTGGTCTATAGCACAAAACAAAAATTTATGCCCTTCATTCTCACTATAATGTCTAGCCAAAGCGTTATCAAGTTTACCCTTATTAATGCAGTTAATATGTTCGTATATTCGTTCATAGAGTTTCCTATCCGTTTTGCCAATGTAGAATGCTGTGCAATGAGTGCACTTCGCTAGATAGACCACTTGTCTACTTTGGCAATTAAACTTAACTCTAGATTGGTATGTATTGTTTCTTATAATGAAATTGTTTCCCTCATCTATGTATTTACATTGCCTGCACATGTTACATTTATGCATGCCTGCTTTACTTGTGAAAGGTTGTCGATTACCTTCTAGGATTCCTTTTAGGTTAATTTCCCATTTATACGTGATTTTTGGTCTACTGGGGATTATGGCACAATAAATGGCCATCATTGGTCAAAAGCTCCCAATTCTTTAGGACAATGTTCCTAATATCAGTAGCATCTAAATTAAATGTCATAATAAGTCCACCATGGAAGCTTGGTTCACAGTTGTTAGCGATTTCTAACCTAACACTTTGTTGTTTTGCATTCCCGTTTAATAAAGGGAAATATTCGCCTGCCAGTCTTTTATTTTTAACTTCTTCGGATATATTTTGGATGAATTCTAAAGGGTAGCCCCTTTGAAGGAAGAAGTTGGTTAAAGTTAAACATTCTTCCAATAATTCATCTTCCCTGGTGGTCATCCTGGCTGCTCTCACCATTTGCCCTTTAACCACTGACTTCTTCTGGTGTTTTGGGTGGCAGCTGCTAAAATGTAGGAACATGTTGGAATATGTGTCCTTACGATAGATCTTGGAAATATACTTTTTATCATGATGGTCCTTCCTTAAGCTGACGTCCAGGTATTCTATCGTATCCTTGTCAAATTTATGAGTGAAGCTAAGGAAATTGGTACTGTTGTTGAAAATAGATAATAAAGTTCCCACTTCATCCTCAGAACCATTAAATAGGATAAAGATGTCGTCAAGGAACCTTGTATAAAAAATTATGTTATCTTTAATTTGGGCATTCGTTAAAACAAAGGATTTTTCCCAAAATGCCATAACAAGGTTCACTAGACTTGCTCCACAAGGGGAGCCCATCGCTACCCCAATCTCCTGATGAAAAATCTCCTTATTGAACATTAAATAATTGTAAGATAGAACTGTATCAATTAGTTCTTCTACTAATTTAATTTCATTAGTTGGAGCTCCCAAGATCTCCATCACGTGACCCACCCATTCAATTCCTACTTCATGTGGAATGGAAGAGTATAGATCCTTCACGTCAACTGTGATGAAAAAACTGTCAGCTAGGAAGCTTAAGTTATCGATTGCTTTAAGGAAGGACCAAGAGTCCTTGCATATTTGTCTCTCCATCTTGATGTATTTCTGAAGAACTCTATCTACTACTTTGGCGCATGTGTACGTGATATTATTCCTACCATCAACAAGCGCTCTCATCGGTGGGTTGTGTACATTTTTGTGAACTTTAGGCACACCAAAGAGTGAGGGGGTTCTTGGTGCTTGGTGCTTTTGAGCAATGATGGCCATTTTCGTGCCATAATCCCCAGTAGACCAAAAATCATGTATAAACGGGGAATTAACCTAAAAGGAATCCTAGAAGGTAATCGACAACCTTTCACAAGTAAAGCAGGCATGCATAAATGTAACATGTGCAGGCAATGTAAATACATAGATGAGGGAAACAATTTCACTGTAAGAAACAATACATACCAATCTAGAGTTAAGTTTAATTGTCAAAGTAGACAAGTGGTCTATCTAGTGAAGTGCACTCATTGCACAGCATTCTACATTGGCAAAACGGATAGGAAACTCTATGAACGAATATATGAACATATTAACTGCATTAATAAGGGTAAACTTGATAACGCTTTGGCTAGACATTATAGTGAGAATGAAGGGCATAAATTTTTGTTTCATGCTATAGACCAACTAGCAAGAGATGAGAGAGGGGGGCCAGAGTCACTTAAACTTGAAAGGAGGGAACTTATTTGGCAGCTTAAAACCAATGCAAGCCAATTTCCAGGAATAAATGAAATGACATCTATCAAATGTATTCTTAGATTAAAAAACTTGGATAGGTAGTGAATAGCATTAGTTTTGACCATTTTAACTACATAAGTCCATTCAATAAGTTTATTTTATTAATTCTGCAGGGTCCCCTGTCGGACTCATTTAGTATAGTTTATTACCATAGGCATACATTTTTTACTATTTTACTTCATATATTTTTAATTTTCAATTTCTGATATAGGTCATTATAGGTTCCTTACCTATTTTTGCACACTACCATATATTTTATCACACTACATATATTTATTTTTGCACACTACCATATCTTTTTATTCTGCCATATTTAGTTTCTTGAACATACCCCACCTGCAACTTAGTAGAACCCTCTTGTTATATAGTATTTGTCAAACGATACATGTACATATGTGAGTGTGCACGTATATATGTGTGCGCTTATATACTTATTTGTGCACATACGTGTGTGTGTGTATATATACTTACATGTGTATATATATGTGTATACGCGTTTGTACACGCGTACATAAACACGCACCTACAATTACTGGTTAAATACACCTTTTAAATATCTATGGAATTATTAAACCAGCATGCTCTTTGTACGCAGTACATTTACTGTACATCGTATTCATAAGTTTTTAATATATGTTCTGCAGAGAGACATCTATTTGCACTCATATATGTACTATAGCGTGACATCTTTTTGTACCCTATTATACAGACTATCGCCAGCATGAACAAATGTATCTAGTTCTAAACAAATAAACACTATAATTCATTAATTCATGTTTGTTCGACAGAGCCATATATTTCTGCAAGGTACATTTCTGTAGGGAACCCTTGCAGGGAACTTTATTTTATTTTATCTTATTTTATTTCATTCTATTCAAATTATTTCATTAGATTTAAAGTATTTTTAAGACTGTTTTTTATTGGAATACATGTGTTTACATATATACATATATTTATAAAAAATACTTATAAATTGATGTTTTTTAATAATTTTTAGGAGTGACGTTGTGCTTTTAAATTTAAACTTAATTGATCAATTGATTAATTGGTTTTAATCACACAGAGTTTATTTATTGATGTTGCACTAGTTGTTTAAATGTTTGAAATTTTCTCTGAAGAAGTTGGAGCTTGGGCTCTAACGAAAAGTGTACGGAACAAAACGCACTTCAGTTCGAATAAATCTATCTATTTTAAAGGCTCAGTGGTTTACTGGTGACGGTTTGGATCCATTGCTTGTTTTATGAATTTAATAATATCAAACATACGTTTTTGGAAGATGGGTATTAGGCTCATATTTTAGATTCTAATATTCAAGAAATTTTAAAAAGAGAGATAAAGATTATTGCCGTTTTTTGGGTGATGTCTTGTAAATATCTGTCATAAATCAGAAGATTTAATCACATATTACTACTTGCGTTTTTGATATGTCATTGGACAATTTTTTGCTGAGATTTGTTTTATTTAATAATTAGAATATTGTAAAAGGTAATCCAGAATTATTTAAAGTGGTGGGAGAAAAAGTTATGATAGTATTTAAAACAAATGTTAAAAAATATTTGGAAAGGGAATATGCTACTCAAAGAATTTGGGACATTTGCCTGTGGCACTTCCAAGGCATGTCGGTATATGAGTAATACTAATTTCATTATATTTCAACATATAGATTTTGCTGTATATGCCAATATGAGATATACTTGTTTTACAGAAGACCTAGTTTATGTGCTACTTGTCAGGGATGTGCTGCCTTTTATGTAATGATGACGTCTAGAATGTTTTGTAAATGTATTTTGGAACATGTAAATGATATAAAAAATGCAAAAAAAATAGACAATGCTTTGAATAAGTATTTAGCTGAGTTTCCCAAACATAAAACAGTTCATTTTTCATGGATTGCAAACTGTTAATCAACATAGTAGAGGAAGTGATTATAAAAATATGATTGAACAAAAGGAAAGCTTATGGCAGATGAAATTGGGAGCCGATAAGTTTCCAGGGCTCAGTGAAGTGATTAATATTAGATGTTATCTTAAGGATAGAAGACCCAAAAAAATGTAAATGTTTTTAGAAAAAAATAATCATATAATTATTTAATTGTTTATGTGCTGATTGAATGACGTATATCATGTGTTTTACTTCAATGCTGTGTAACTCTGATGAAGTCCAAGTTTTGCTGGACGAAAGTACTTAGTTAATAAATTTGTTTTTCATGATATGTATATAGTCTTACGAATGCAGATCTATAAATATAATCAATTTTCAGGAGGTCCATACCTTTCTCATAATAGGAAACATATAATTTTGGTATACACTGATTTTTTTATAAATCATTTGATAAGCATGCAGCATATTTCTTGTTTTCCTTTTCAATTGATCCAATACATATTGGGCCCAGTCAGTCTTTTGGTTTAATTTGTCCAAGTCTTTTGGGTTTCTAATACCATGATGGGAATGCACTCCATTTTTAAGTCAAAATATGATAAAAGAAAAAGAAAAAGGAGAGCATCACCATAGACATAAAACTGGAACTTTAGTAAAACAAAAACAAAAAACAGGATAAGCGCTTTCGGCATGTGCCTTCCTCAGATCCTGAAAACAATTCCTACACATAGCTATTTAAGAACCAACTAACTAATCTAGTTAGAAGGCAATTAAGCAATTAAAAATGAAGCAATAAAACCTAGCAGCACTTACTCCCCATTTGCATGATGCACTTATAACACACATAACAAAATACGTGTTTTCAGATGACTTAGAATCAAACTTAAAAATGAAAAAGCAACTACAATTCGTTAAGAATAAACCACATAAGATATAAAACTTATGTTAATTAAAACACTGCTATCATAGCCATTATACAGCTTATAGATCTATTAGAAACTCAAAGCTCACAGTGTTAGCATAACAAGCTCAAAGCCATGATATTAAAGAAGCAACTGTCAGAGCCTGATATATAACAAACAATTAAATAATCACATTGCATAGAGGTCTGGTGATCACTCAAGATTCACAATATAGACCAAATAAGCACAAAACTCACCCATTGATGGCAGGATATACTATAGCTCTAGACTTAAAGGGACAAAACATCATGCTCACATCTCTAGGTGAATGAAAGCATGCATAAACGCAATATTAAAACATTTGTTCTATAAGAGGTATATAGAAAGTAGAAAGTACAGAATGGACAAATGTAACAAAAATGGATAATATTAATAAGTTTTCTGAATGGCGAAAGTCAATCTTTATTTCTTCAGGAACAGTTTAAGTGGAACAAAACCACTGAGCCCTGGAAAACAGTCAGCTCTTAGGTATATTATCCATTTGGATTCTTCCATTTCTGTTCGATTTGTTAAGTCCCCTTCTGTTATAGTTGGATGGACCATTGCAAGAACCATAAAGCTGAATGTATGAGTGTCTTTGTCTTGAATATGAGCATACAATGCATTTGTGACAACCTTAATGTGTATATCAGATTAGTGCTTAAAGATTCTTTCTTTTAGCATCCTATTAGTTTTTCCCACATAGAAGCATGGGCAAAGGGTGCAGGTAGAACATAAACCATGTTTTTGCTATTGCAGTTGGCATTTCCAGAAAACTGATATTTCCTTCCTGTAACTGGATGTATAAAAACATTACTGGTATTAATGACAGTACAGGCTTTACAACTGCCACATTTCTGTGTACCAGAACATGTATTCATTCCTCTTAGCTTTGTAGCTTATTTGTGGTCCATTTTTACTATTGCAAAGCAACCTCTTTAGATGTTTCTTGTTCTTAAAACTAAACTGGGGAGTTCAATCTATTATCTGATGTTAACACATGCCAGTATTTTTTAATTATTTCACAAATTGTAGAGTTGTCACTACTATAAGTAGTATCACTACCCTCACAAAACCTGGTTCAAGAGAAAACCCAAGCCCAGACCCTAATGCATTAGATATAGATCTGGCTACCCAATTCAACTCTGTTTTCATAGACTCTATTTCCAAACTAACCACATCCTTCTCTAATAACAACTCACCCCCTACTTCTGCATCCATCCCCTTGCCACCAACCTCATCTCCTATCTCTCAACTCCCACCTTTCTCCCTAAAACATGTCCCTACTTCTACCATCAAAAAACTCCTACAAAAACTCAAACCATGCACCAATGCCCCCGATAGCATTCCCTCCTCCTTCCTCAGCATAGCTGCCGAAGCCATTGCCTTCCCCATCAGCATCCTAATCAATCGCTCTATCCAAGAAGGTCTTGTACCTACACTCTGGAAAAAGGCTTTCATCATTCCCCTGCACAAAGGAGGCAATAATAACAATATTACTAACTTTTGTCCCATTGCCATCCTCTCTCCTATATCAAAACTTCTAGAGAAATGTATCCATCTTCAACTCCTTCCCTATCTCTCAGATAATAACTTACTAACTTCCACACAACACGGATTCAAATCCAATCACAGCACCATGACCACCCTCCTTTCCTTCCTGGAAACTGTAAATATAGCCAGAGACTCTGGCTATACTGTATCTACCCTCTTTCTGGACCTCTCTAAGGCTTTCGATACCATCTCTCACAACCTTCTCCTAACTAAACTATCTAACCTAAGCCTATCCCCTTCCTCTCTCAATTGGTTTAACAGCTATCTCTCCAACAGGCAACAAGCTGTCAAATGGAAAAAAGCCATCTCCTCCTACCTCAACACACCCACTGGTGTTCCCCAAGGTTCCATTTAGGTCCTCTCCTCTTCAATATATTCATAAATGATTTCTTTCATTCAATTCCTCATGCTAAACTTATTCAATATGCAGATGATTCTACAATTATCTGTGCAGCCACATCCATTCCCACTCTCTTAAAACTGACCCAAGAAGCCTTCTCTACCACAGAACAGTGGATGAAGGACAATCATCTAGCACTCAATGCATCAAAAACCAAACTTATGGTATTTACCCCCTCAAAAAACAATACCATTGATAAAAAACTTTTCTCCATCACTAACCAGAATAATACACCTCTTGAACTAGTATCCAAAACCAAGCTACTAGGAGTCCAGATTGATGACCAGCTCAAATTCAAGAGCCATCTACAACTAAACATAATAAAAACTCAGCAAAAACTTGGCATGCTCTACCGACACAATCGATTTCTCACTACATCTACTAAGCTCACTCTAGCTACTACATTTCTCATCCCTTCCCTCCTTTATGGAGCCCCTCTCCTAATAAACCTACAATCAGCTCTCAAAACAAAACTGTCCCCCTGTTATAATAAAATTGCCAAATTTGCTACTAGCCACAAATCATCTACCCATCACTGTGCATCTCTCCACAAAATTAACTGGCTAGAGCTTCCCAACTATCTCTCCTATACTCAGCTCACTTTTGCTCACAAACTCATCTTTCATCCCTCCCTCTGTCCCTCCCTCAGCTCTACCTTTAAAATGCACCTGCCGCAAAGACTCATAAGATCCAATAACCAAAACCTTATTGAGCTGTACAAACCCCTTCACTCTCCGGGACAAAATCTCCTGTCTTTTGCCCTGGCACGCATATGGATCTCCCTTCCTCCCTCCATTCGTACCACCACCAACCTCCCTGTTTTTAAAAAATCACTTCATTCACTTCTAACTTCCATATGGGAATGCTCCTGCTCCCACCCCTCATAGCCTATTCTCCATTTCCTACAAGCAACTACTCCATATATTAAGAGACACTAAATAACAGTGGCGGCTGGTGACTTCAAATCAAAGGGGGGCTGCAGGAGACAGCTGAATGGGTGGGGTCAATGGCAAGTGGTGCAGCCATCTAGAAAGGGGATGAGCTATGCTCAAAACCACAAAAAGTAAATATACTGCCCTGGGTGCCAAACCATCATTATGAGAGTCCAATCAAGACAAAATGAAGTGTAGAAGAATAAAAATATTACAATGCATTGACTGCATGACAGCTTAATATCTAGATGGAAACAAAAAAGGTTGTGAGGCATGAAAAAATAAATTACTTTTTTTTAACTACATTAATGGAATGCCAGTCAAAATCAAGTATAAGAAAAACAAGCAGCACTCAACTCAAACCACTTCTTGCACTGCAGTTCGAATTATAATTTACATTCAGCTTTATTAAAATACCAAGTAACATGCTGAAAGTAGAAATCTCTGATGCCCCCACTTGTAAAAATGTTCCTTATCCAAAAAAAAAAAGACCTGCTGCCTGACATCTACTTGTTTCTTGGGGAAAACATGATCAAAGTAAAAAATGAAAAGCAAACAAGAAATAAGCTCAAGATACATTGCTTAAAAGGATTACTGTGCAGGTTATGGACCACACGATTGGCATTCTGTTTACAGGTAAAGCCTGCAGAGATGACTGGAAGCCTCCAAGTGTAATGAGACTCTTAAAATAATGTAATCTGTCCTTTATTACAAATACTGGCATAGGCATTGCAATACCCAAGGCTTATACATTATCTAGTTAAGTATTCTCTACATGGCAACAGAAAGGCTTTCAATGTTGGCAATTCTTTAACAGTATGCTTATTAAAGCTTACTTGCATCTTGCATTCTCAGCCAAGCTTACCTGATGGTCATTAAAGTATTGTTACTTAAACACAGAGCAACAGGCACTTTGAGTAATAAGCATAAATCAACAGTACAAAAAATATGACAGAAACCAGACCATTCTGTAAAAATCAAGGACAGATGAAAAGCCACTCTAGTACTTGTGTCTACCTTGGATGGGGGGGATACTCTGCACATTTACACTGCATAACTACTCCTTGTCTTGCTTCGACACATCCAGAGTAACTACATGGGGGAGTGGGGTGCAACAAGTATGTCACAGTTTGAAATGTCTCTGGCTGACTTGTGATGGCCCTGACACATTTGTCATACCTCTCAAACTCAGAGCAAGAAATCTGGACAAAGCCATACAAAGAAATGGGACAAAGGCCCAAAAATAAGGACAATTTTTAAAATATTGCTCTTATAAACTTAGAAAGATAATAGAGGTCTTGCATTAGTATGAATTTTCTGAATGGTATGAAATCTGAAACTCAAATGTCTGTCATTATTTTCTAACTTCAGTCTTTAATGATTTGTCACTAATTTGCCAAAAAAACACAATTTTATGAAAAATGGGCCAAAAATGTGATGTAAAAATATAAAATAGCAACACAATACAGCTAGGAACCTGTCAAAGAAGGGACACTTTAATATTAGTACTGCTAACTTGAGCAGCTGACAAAATAAAAGAATCTACATGCATTTCTGAAATAAAAGTAATCTAACTGATTATTACAGTTATTTCTTAATTATAAACCCTCCATGTTTTTTTCCAAAATTGCTATTTTGCGAAGGGATCATTAGGGGAAGAGCAACATTTTGAGCCAAAATCAGGGACAGTTGAGAGGTTTGGCTATGCCTAATTCTATAAAGCAATTTATTTGCATGTACCTCTCAATCTGTTAATGCAATAAATCTGGACAAAGCCAAATATATTGGGGGAACATATAAACAGTACTAAAATTGCTCTTGTATAAACTGAGACAGTTGATAGAAAAGGTCTTACTTTAACATGCATTTTTCTGAAGGTTATGAAGTCTGAAACTCAGTGTGTCATTATTTAGTGACTTAATTCCTAAATGATTTGCCAGAAAACCACAAATTTTATGAGGAATAAACCAAAAATAAGAAGCAAAAAATCTATTCATTCTTTGAAAATCTGGACAGTTGGGAGGTATGGTTCAGCTGGGACTGCCTAAGTTTGCCACCCGTCCCCCTCACAAAATCATGGTCGAATGGAGCCTCCCCGTGCAGCCATTCCAATGATCCATTACTTGGCTATTTCACTCCATTTACCATAAACACTAATGTGCATACTGATTTACTTCTATGATGATTTGAACATCATTTGAAAGTTTTATTTTGCATTTTACAGCACAAACACTAAGACATATGCTAAACAAACTTGGCATTAAAACTTCTCTGCCATTGAAACTCACATTCATTGAAACAACATTGAAACCCACATTCAAAGAAAATACATTTTACCCGTGGCAGATAAAGATTAATTCTGGGCTGTTTTCAACTCATAGGCCCCTTACATATGAAACATACATGTGCTCTTTGATACACCTTCCTATTGCTTTGAACATTTTTCCAGTAAACAATGAAACAAAACGCATGCACCAATGACAAAACTGCCCAATTCAGAACATTTCCATCATAAAAGTCTACTCAAACTTCTACAGTCCACTATTATCAGTAAATATGCACAATTCTACAATCCACCATTATCAGTAAATATGCACAATCTCTGAAGTAGTAAAAAAGTCATCTAAATAATTCCACGTTAAATAAATCTGTAATGAAGAGGTTGCTGCTAGCAATCACCTTGATATTTCATGGTTTCATCGAAAAATAAAGTGTCTGATGCCCCTGAGGAATAAATTGCCTAAATTACATTAAAAATAAGCTAGTAATATTGCAATAGGAAATGGATGGCAAACTGATAACAGGCTCATAGTTAGTATCTTCAGTATGGCAGCATTCACCCCTTATGGGAGTAGAACCAACAACCTTCTGCATCAAAAGTAAGTACACAACCTGTTGTGCTATTAGCAATGTGAGCTGACTTAGCATAATCAGTACTAAACTTCTCTTCCCCTGCAGCTCTCAGCTCTTTGTAAAATCTACTCAATACTCAACTGCATCTCAACTTCGCAGCACAAGAAATCTGGAAAAAGCCAAATTTATTGGGGTGGGTCAAAAGGGCAAAAACCAGGGACACATTAAACATTGCTTGTATAATCTTGGAAAGCTGCTAGAATAAAATGTTGTGTTACCACCATACATTTTACTGCCAAGGTCCCTGTGCAAAAGAGTCAGAACAACATACCACTATGCCAAATCACCTGCTTTGTGAAAGAAAAATGCTGTGTTACCACCATGCATTTTACTGCCAAGGTCTCTGTGCAAAACAGTCAGAGCAACATACCACTACACCAAATCAGCTGCTTTGTGAAAGAGAGGAAGACTGAAACTTAAATGGCTATCATTTAATTAATTCAGTTCTCACCATAGCTGTCAACCTCTTAGCCCAAAACACCTGAACAAACCCAGTAGTAATGGAATACATCCCTCAAACATATTCAGTAAATTCAGTTATTGCCATAGCTGTCAACCTTAGCACAAAAAACCTGAACAAAGCCATTAGCAGGGTAATACAGTCCCAAAAATAAGGACAAATTTCAAATAGTCATCTTATAAACTTGGAAAATTGCTATAATAAAAGGTTGTGTTACTATATATTTATTGCTAGAATAAAAAGTTGTTTTATTATGTATTTTCTGAAGAATATGAAGTCTGAAATAAAATTCAAATGCCTGTCAATTTTACTTCTGAAGGAACAAAAACAATTTTCAGCAGAGGCCCAGGGAGAAATACTGTAGACACATGTCTTTGTAAAATGGCAGGACACCAGAGCAAATCCACACAAACACAGGGATAAGATGCAGACTCCACACAGAAGGCACCCCAGCCAAGAATCAAACTAGAAAACCTATAGCTGTGAGGCAACAATACTGCCACTGCATGACTGCACCATCAAATATGTAAGGAATTAAACAATCAGAAACCTGAAGTCTGAAATTCAAATGCCTGTCAATTTTATTTAACATTTGTTAATCAGGACGGTCTGACTTGGAACAAAAAAACAATTTTCAGCAGAGACCCAGGAAGAAATAATGCAGACATGTCTTTGTAACATGGGAGGACACAAAAGCAACCCCACACAAACAAAGGGAGAAGATACAGACCCCACAAAGAAGGCACCCCAGCCAAAAATCAAACCTGAGAACCTGCAGCTGTGAACCAACAATGCTACCACTGTACCATCAAATATCAAGCATTGCAACATTTACAAACCACAGATATTATGAGGAACAGATCAGATCAAATATGAGGCAAAAATCTGCAATTTTTTTACAAATGGTGGTGGGTAGGGAATTCAGGTCTTTAACACCTGCATACAAGGTACAGGGTTCAAGCCTGAGGTATTCCCTACCACACCACCATGAGTCTAAAGGTACAGGGTTCAAGCCTGAGGTATTCCCTACCACACCACCATGAGTCTAAAGGTACAGGGTTCAAGCCTGAGGTATTCCCTACCATACCACCAGTATATTGCACCTGGGGCATTTTCACACACACACACACACACACACACACACACACACACGTGTAGTAGATCTTGTAGCAAACCACTCCAAATCCCTGTCCGCAAACCACCATAAATCCAAATCCCTAAGCTACGAAAACCTGTGCAAATCCAGACCCCGCCCATCGTGAGATCTTCCCCCGACGAGACTGCAGCAAACTCCAAACTGCTGACGTTGCAGTCCGACCCCAATGCGTTTTCCCAGTGAGTTCCAGGACAGTCTATGCAGTTTAAAACTGCATAGACTTCTGGGAGCTCTGTTCTTCATGTTTCCCAGTCAGGAATGCTGCTGAGACACTCTGCGCATGCTCCAGACTGTCTCAGCAGCAGTCCGGACTAGTGCGCATGCACGAAAGTCCGCGATTTTTTAATTTTTTTTTTATCTTTTCATTTTCTTTTTATTCTTTTACTTTTTCTTTATTTTACAGTTGAGGGGGCTGCAGTTTGGCAGTCCAATAGCATGGGCCGCCCCTGCTAAATAATAAGCCTACTGTAATAACATCTTATAATTCTCTAAGCATACAACTCCATTCAAGAAACTATATATTCACTACAGCAATTCTTTGTTTTTTTTCTTACAAGATTTAACCAAAAATTTTTTTTTCGTGCACCTGCTTAATTCTTAGCTTTCAACAAATGAAACCTATCATGACATTGTAACTGCTTAATCTTTGCTATGTCTAGAAGCTACATATAACTGAAATTGTAAACTTCTGTAAACTTTTTAATCTTTGTTTGGTCTTGAAGGTACAAATGACTGAAATTGTAAACTTTTGTCACAATTGTTCTGTAGTTTAGTCTTTAACCTACAAATGATTGAAATTGTAAATTGTAATCTTTGTTTTGGAGCTTTTCTCCCCAGGACTCAATTGAAAACAGGTTTTTCTTGGCCCAGTGGACTATCCTGGTAAACCAACTGCAAATAAATAAATAAATAAATAAATAAATAAACAAGGCTGACCCTCATGGTCCCCTGCCCTGCTTTAAGATGTATACTATCATCTTTCATCACTCCACTGGTCAATCCATTGATGTTCTGCTGAGAATAGTAGGGTCTACCCTTATTCATTCTCAAATCTCACACACAATCTATTGTTATTCCATCTCTAGCTATAACCACGAGCCTTAAAACCTTGTAACAGTTTATTACTTTCATTGAGAAAAGTGTCATCTTGAGTGCAAAGCCTAGAAAAACGAGTGACTTGATTATCAATCACATTACGGAAAATATGTCTCGGGTGCATACTGGAAAAATGCACCATATGATTCCTCCACATAGGTTTCCGATACAGCATAGTATTTATCTCTTCAATGAAATCCAATAAGATCTTGACATCCAGAAATTCAATCTCTGTTCTGGACATCTTAACATCGAATCTTAGAAACTAGATAGTCTCTGTTAAAAATCCACAAAATTTAGGACATCTTCCTCACTTCCAGCCCATAGAATCATAATGTCATCCACAAATCTATTGTAGAGGACCACATTCTCTTTCCATTGATAGTTAGCATTCAGTGTCCATAGCTCCTCCCAATGGGCTAACACAAGACTGGTATAGCTATTTGCACAGGGGGTACTCATGGCTACCCCCCTCCTCTGCCAATAATAACTATCTCCATAAACAAATAAATTGTTCTCTAGCACCAGTTCCAATAGACTGCAGACAACATAAGAGTCTAGTTGTCTTTCTCTATACAAATCTCTTATGGCTTCCACACCATACAAGTTAGGAATCGATGTAAACAAACTATGAACATCCATGGTGACTAACAATAAATTGGAGAAATCATTCATGTTGGTGGTGGCTTCAAACAAATACTGTAAAAACTGTGCCATATCTTTTACTATGTTCTTATAATTACTCAATAGGTTTTCAGCTCATTTTCCAGGAAGACCAAGAGAGGTTCCATTGACCATCCTCAGCCTGCCACTATGGGACACATGGGTGGTTTGGAGCTATTTTTATGGATTTTAGGCAGTCCATTGATGATGGGTATAACAGGGTGCTCTACTACGAAAAATTCATATAGTTCCTTGGTTATACTCCTATTCATAAGCATCTTATAGAGTACATCATCTATCCTCCTCTTCATCACATCAACTTCTTTCTTCATAATTTTTGAGTATGTTGCTTGATCACTGAGCATATCCAACATACTTTCATTGTAGTCATCCGTACTCATCACCACCACAGCTCCTCCTTTGTCGGCTGGTCTGATGGTTAAGTCCTCTTTAGTTTGTAGTTAAGAGCATCCAATTCTTCTTTGGTCAGATTCTGATAGTGTTTGCCTCTGCCATCAGTTCTAATTTTGGCTAAATCTTGCTCACATAAACACATAAAGATCTCAACCGTAGGATGACTTACTGGAACAAACATGCTAGGTTTCCTAAGTGATCTTACAGAGTCATAGTCTGATCTTAAATTGGACCCAAAAATATGTTTTAATGTTACATTGCATCCAAAACACTTTATATCAGTCACAAACTCATGCAGTGGTGAACATAAACCTGGTATAAAACTTAATCCTTTCTCAAGTAAACTAACAAACTATTTTTTCAGAATGCTATTTGAAATATTAACAACTAAGGAATTCATCACTGGACTTTCTTTCTCTTCCTTTCTCTGCTTGCAGATCTGCCTATACGTGACTCCTTCACATGTATTAAAAAAGGAAGTTGCTGTTCTATAGGTAGATGTATCAATCCTTTTTTAGGTATGGCTCCTGCTTGTGTAATAGGCATAGAGGATGATTCATTGGTACAAGTAATGTTAGAAGCATTCATTGTATTATTGACTTGCTCCTTAGTAACCTCAAGGGTTCCTTCAGTCAAACATTCTATGTCATCATCCTGAGCATACACACTCCCATTAGTTAAATTTTTATCAGTATGGGCTCCATTCACTTGATGGACCTCAGCTCGAACAGTCACCTCATGGCGTATTGCATCTTACCTCTTATACGTCTGATTGACTACAGTGGCCCCATTCTCATTCTTCTTGTCATCCAACCTAGTGGTTCTAGGCCATTCCAAAAGATGGCCTTGTTTAATGTCATTGTAATCCCTTAGTACCTTCTGGCTCTTCTGTTCCTTCAATTTCACTTCATAAGCTGCTAGTCTCTCTTGCAAGTTTTCCAACCTATGCAGAGTAGCTTCAGACAGATTTGCAGATTCTAGCTCCTTTCTTTTATTTTCAATGACTTTACTAATCTCTTCTCCTTGTGGTCTACAAAAGACAATCAGTAACTTCATGTAGCTGAAGCTAGTATGGATATTGATCGCCTGCCATTTAGCTAACAACTCCGAGTAGATGTTGCTGTAACTCGGCAAACATTTAACTCTTAGTCCATGGGGAATCAGCTGGTGGTGGAGGCACACCTCTATATGGAAGCATTGCCATTGCAAACGCTTTAAGCGATAAGCTGCATTCTGTTTTAAATATTTCTCCAAAACCTAAGTCATCTGTTGAGTCAGTGGGTATCGTTAACTTCGTGCTGTCCAAATTAAGCTTCAGGAGAAGATTAACATTGCTTGTAGTTATATCTGTCACTACCCTTCTAGTGACTGAATAACAGGATATTGGTTGCTGGAAACAACCATTGTTCAGTCTACATGCAGTATTATCGATAAAACAAGAAAATACCAAAACCAAAAACCACTAGCACCACCAAAGAACATTCCGATTAACAAAATTTAGAAGTGAAAAAAAAAGTAGTGTATCACCATAGACATAAAACTAGAACTTTAGTAAAACAAAAACAAAAAACAGGATAAGCGCTTTCGGCATGTGCCTTCCTCAGATCCTGAAAACAATTCCTACACATAGCTATTTAAGAACCAACTAACTAATCTAGTTAGAAGGCAATTAAGCAATTAAAAATGAAGCAATAAAACCTAGCAGCACTTACTCCCCATTTGCATGTTGCACTTATAACACACATAACAAAATACGTGTTTTCAGATGACTTAGAATCAAACTTAAAAATGAAAAAGCAACTACAATTCATTAAGAATAAACCACATAAGATATAAAACTTATGTTAATTAAAACACTGCTATCATAGCCATTGTACAGCTTATAGATCTATTAGAAACTCAAAGCTCACAGTGTTAGCATAACAAGCTCAAAGCCATGATATTAAAGAAGCAACTATAAGAGCCTGATATATAACAAACAATTAAATAATCACATTGCATAGAGGTCTGGTGATCACTCAAGATGCACAGTATAGACCAAATAAGCACAGAACTCACCCATTGATGGCAGGATATACTATAGCTCTAGATTTAAAGGGACAAAACATCATGCTCATATCTCTAGGGGAATGAAAGCATGCATAAACGCAATATTAAAGCCGTTGTTCTATAAGAGGTATATAGAAAGTAGAAAGTACAGAATGGACAAATGTAACAAAAATGGATAATATTAAGAAGTTTTCTGAATGGCGAAAGGTCAATCTTCGTTCCTTCAGGAATGGTTTAAGTGGAACAATACCAATGAGCCCTGGGAAACAGTCAGCTCTTAGGTCCATTATCCATTTAGATTCTTCCATTTCCATCCGATTTGTTAAGTCCCCTTCTCTTATAGTTGGGCGGTCCATTGCAAGAACCATAAATCTGAATGTATGAGTGGCATTGTCTCGAATATGAGCATACAACCTTAATGCATATATCTGATTGGTGCTTAAAGATTCTTTCTTTTAGCATCCTATTCATTTTTACCACATAGAAACATGGGCAAAGGACGCAGGTAGCAACATAAACCACGTTTTTGATATTGCAGTTGGCATTTCCAGAAAACTGATATTTCCTTCCTATAGCTGGATGTATAAAAGTGACAGTACAGGCTTTACAACTGACACATTTCTGGGTAGCAGAATGTGCATATTCATTCCTCTTAGCTTTGTAGCTTATTTGTGGCCCATTTTTACTATTGCAAAGCAACCTCTTTAGATTTTTCTTGTTCTTAAAACTAAATTGGGGAGTAGTCCCTACTATTTCTCTCAATCTATTATCTGATGTTAACACAGGCCAGTATTTTTAATCATTTTTTAAGTGTTTTTCAACTGTTGAACTGTTGAGGGCTACACACTCAAGTGCGATAGCCATTTTTCTGCTTTAAAAGTGTTTGTTTTACTGTATCTGTTTTATTTTTTGAAAAAAATCCTATCTCTCTACTTGTTTTCCACCTTTCTATATATCAGTAGAGTCCAGTTTTCATATTTTGCTGAATTCTGGGCTGTTTTGTAGTTTCTGTGTTGCCCAGAATTTACTAAGATAGAAGGAAGGCTGTCTGTTCATCAGTGAGAGTGGTGAGTTTTGAGCACCCTATCTGCCACTGGAGGAATGTTTTCAGCTCAGAATCTGCAGTTTTACTGGGCATTTTGGGCTATTTCTATCCCGTTCATCTTTTTGTTTAAAAACTTGGGTTTGCACGGTTTTGTGCAGCGCCGTTTAACTAGGGTTAAACTATTCCCGGTGCCAGAAAGTCTGCTCTTCTAATTTTCCCTTAAAACTAGCCAGTTTTCTAGTTTTAGCACTCAAAATTGCTTCCTTGTGCTCAGCACTTGTTCAAAACTTGTTGCAAGCACTAAATAATCTACAAATTACTGCAGCACTCAACTTTACTCACTTGTTAGGAGGAAAACAGTTTTTAATACTTAAATTAATAAGCACCTATCCAGGCATGTCTAAGGGTCAGCTCCCGGTATTTTCCCCTGTCCACTTGATGAATCTGGGCATCTTGGGGCAATGTAGCAATTGCTTCATGTGCACTGACAACCCTCTCTTCCTTACACCCAACACTACAACCTGTGAGAGATGCACTTATATAGCCAAGCTGGAAGCCAAGCTCTCTCCAGCCAAGACTGTACTAGACAGTCAAGAGGAGAAGGTAAACACCTGCACCACACCACACTCAACACATAGTCCATCAAAACCTACATCACCAAAACCCACACAGAGTAACACAAAAACACACACCTACATTCGCAGAGGCTCTCAATAAAAATCTGCCCAAACAACAGAGACCTCCAAAGCTCTAACGCAAGCAACCACCACCCCCCAACACTACCCAAATGACACACAGCCCACAAAATCAGTGTGCCACTCAACCTCAGCCCATAAGGCATAACAACGTACCCAACACACTAGTCATAGGTGACTCTATAGTCAGGCACACTGATGTCCCCATCACCAGGCTAAACAAGGAGAAAGTTACTGCCAGCTGCCTGTTGGGTGCCAGGATCTGCCACATAACACAAGCACTCAGGTCACTCCACAACAAGTACAAATATGACTCTGTCATTGTCCATGTTGGTGTGAATGACCTGAGATGTACCTCCCTGGACTACATGAAAAGAGACATGGATGAGCTCTTGGATCACGTAGCCCAGACAGGAATGACCCTAGCCCTGAGTAGCATCCTGCCATCACCCAGAATGATACCACAATACAAGGACAAAATGATTGACTTCAATAATTGGCTAAGCTTCTGGTGTCATTCTAAGGAGATCCAGTGTCTGTCTGTCTGGGACGACATCATTGACAGACCATGATGGTTTGCCAGAGATGGCCTGAACCTGTTGCCCCTTGGATTATGGATACTGGCTAAGCCTCTTGCCTCCCCTATAGTGCCTTTCTTAGGCAAGGTTCAAATGACAAACTCACCACTGTAGCAGGTATAAGCAGGCAAAACCTGAGGGTAAAGATACTCGATGCTAGAAGTCTAAACCTCAAAATGCACTCACTCGAGGCACTCCTTAAAATGGAGAACATCAACATTAATGCAGTGACGGAGACCTGGTTCAAGGCTCCAGAGAGCACCCCTGCATTACCAGGCTATAACTCATACCACACCTTTTGACCACCTAACCTGGACCGAAACACTAAAGGAGGAGGTGTGCCCATATTCATTAAGGATATCCACACCTCCAGGCAAGTTGCTCAACATAATGCATCCAAAATTATCCAAGTGAAACTATCATTGGGCAAGACTGCAATCCTGGTTGTAGCTTGTGACAGATCCCCCACCATGCCCCAGGATGCCCACTCCATGTTTCTTGATATACTGGGTAATATTAAGGTACAGCCCAATAGCCTAATAATGGGCGATTTTAACTTCTCCACCATCAACTGGGAAAACTACTCATGTACTAACTCATTTGCTCAACACTTTCTGGAATTCATAAATTTCAACACCCTGGATCAGCTTGTCCATACCCCCACCAGGGGCAGCAATATCCTGGACCTGGTCATTACCAATATGGGCAACTGATTTTCCAAGCCAGAGGTCAACTCCTAGTTGGTCAGGTCCAACCACAAGCTAATCACCCTAGACATCAATATCCTGCCCCCACCCTACATTAAGGAAACCATCATAAAAATCTTCTCCAAAGCCATCTTCATGCTTTTTAAGACAGAAGTGGCAAGCTTCACGACACCCATACAGATGGAAAATAGAGGTACGACTGCTGAATCCTATACAAATGCACTGTTTAAGCACATACACGAGTGCATGGATTGTGCTATCCCCAACAGAACCAAGACACTATCCTCCAAAAAAAGGAAGCCAATCTGGTGGCCCCCTGCCATAAACAAACTCTACAACAGAAGGAAGAAGCTGTTGCAAAAAAGAGTAAAATCCCATGATTGCAGGAACTCCCTACTCAACCTCAGTAAGAAGCTGAGATCACCACTGATTCTAAAGACAACCACAAAGCATTCTACAGCTATGTCAAGAATATCGATAGCGACACTCAGATCTGCTCTGAGCTACAGCACAATTGCACTAGATATACAGAACCAACTGATATTGCCAATATCCTGGCAGATAGGTTCAGTGCAAACTTCACTCCCCCTCACCCCCCCAAGGGCCCATCACTATAGCAGAAGAATGCAAAGCCCCTGTAATCATGGCTGCACAAGTAAAGACCGCACTCTCCAAAGCCAAGAACACAGCATCCATGGGACCTGACAACATCTCAGGTTGTGTTCTGCACAAACTACAGAATGAACTGCCACCCCACCTAGATACCATGTTCAATCATAGCCTCGCTTCAGGCTTTGTGCCTACTTAATGGTGCACAGCAACAGTTATCCCACTCCACAAAGGGGGTGCCACCACAGACCCCAGGAACTACTGCCCCATTAGCCTGACGAGCCTGGTCTGCAAGGCCATAGAACGTATCATCTTGGAGCTTATAAACAAGGGCATAGGTAAACTCCAAACTCTGCACCCCACTCAGTTTGGGTTTGTAAAAGGTAGATTATGTCTCCTAAACCTGATTGACTTATTTGAAGTCATCACCAGAGCTGTGGACAAGGGTAAGGTGGTGCACACAGCCTATCTTGACCTCTCCAAGGCTTTCAACACCATCCCCCACTCTGAAATTATAGATAAACTCACTAAACTGGGCATAAATCCCTACATCACAAGATGGATGGCCAACTGGCTCACTGACAGAACCTACACAGTGAAAGTAGCAGACTCCAAATCCAACTTCAGACCAGTGACAAGTGGAGTACCACAGGGCTCAGTCCTGGGTCCTCTCCTATTTGGCATCTACTTCTCAGAAGTCCAGGCTAATACAGGTCCAGGTCTTTGGTAATGAAGTTCACAGACAACTGCAATCTAGGTGCCATAACAGAATTGCCTAATGATGTGGACATTCTACAAAGGGGCCTCACTGAGACTGATGCTTGGTGTCAAAGACATGGCCTCAAGCTCAATACCAAGAAGTACATTGTCACCCCCTTTGGGAAAAACACTGTACCCATGAACTACCACATAGGCAGTAGCCTACTAAACACCAAAAGTGTGATAAGAGACCTTGGGACACAGGTGGACAGTAGTCTCTCCTTTGATAATCACATTGCCACAGTAGTCAGGAAATCCTTCTACGTGGCACACCTCATCACAAAGGGGTTCACCCCCATAAAAAAGAGGTCATTGTTCCTCTCTACTCATCCCTCATCAGACCCATTACAGAGTACAATGCTCCATTTGGCATGTACCTCACAAGACATCTACAACAACTAGAAAGGGCACAGAAATACCTCACAAAGAGGATTACCAGCCTCAAACAGATGCCATATGCAGACCATCTAAAAAAACTCCAGCTCTACTCAATCGCTTATCACTTACTCAGAGGCGACCTCTGCCTAACATACAAAGCCATGTCAAACCCAGATCTGCTAGACATGCTACACTTAAAGAAACCCCAATCCCTCCAAGCCACATGCTCCAGGGACCTAAACCTTGCCATTACAATAAACAGAACATGCTGGATGGATAGATTCCTGTCCCAGAGACTTCCCATTCTCTGGAACAGACTACCCACTCATGTCAAGCAAAGCTCCTCATTAGCCCTCTTTAAGAAAAATCTCGACAATTGGATGGGAAATAGGAAATTCACCCCAGGGATCACTTCTGTGGCTCTGCTAGACAGAGGCGCAGGAAAATAACTTTCTTGGGTGGTGAAAGCCAGGGTACTTTTTTGGCTAAGCTTATATAGACCCAAGGGCCGATAGCCTAGTACCTACCTATGAACCTATGAACCTATTCCTATACCCTTACTTTTATCCATATTGATGCTTATTCCTATAGCACTCAAATATTGATAAGTTGCTTGATGGCTACTCCCATCCATTCTTTATTCTTTAGTCATATATTCTGCTACTGCTAATGATGTATTTTCCTTACTAAGCACTGCATTCATAACCAATGCAGAAAAAATACTACTCACTGGACAACCTTGTCTTATACCAGTCTTTACATCTATTTCTTGACTTAACCATCCATTAACCACTAGTTTTACTTTGTTTTTTTTCATATGCTGAAATAAATACTTTTATTATCTTCTCATTTACTTTATAGGTCTTTGTATATATCTGTTATTGCTACTATATTTTTTATTTGTCTATTCATCTATGATGATTTTGTCCATTTGCTTGTCTATTGTAACATTTTGTGTTCAATTTTATGTGGAGCTTTTCTCCCCGGGCCTCTACTGAAAATGGAAATGTATCCAGATAGACTAGCCCGGTCAACAAATGTAAAATAAATAAATATTCTTTCAATATTTCCCATAAAATGTCATGTTGTATCCTGTCAAACACCTTACTCAAATCACCTATCATGATTTTAACTTCTGTTTTCCTGTTCATTATATCATCTGTTGTTGTTGTTTGTCTTTCGGCTTTTGTTTCTTCTAATATTTTATTTAATTTAGTCTCCAGTCTCTTTTCTATTATCTTAATTAAAATCTTATAATCTGAATTATTTAAAACTATCAGTCTACAATTTTTAATATACTCTTTTTCTCCTTTTTCCCTGTAAATTTCATAGTTGCAATACATATTTCTTTTTGTCCAAAAACTTCATCTAACTATTCATTCCATACTTCCACAAAGCACTACTTTTATCAATCTGACAAGTCTTTATACATATAATATTCCACCTCTTCAAATCCAGTTGCTAAGTCTACATTTACCATTTTTAACACATTATTCACTTCTCCAGTGTTATTTCTTTTTCTAAATATTCATTGTCCTGTTTTGTTAATTTTTTTGACTTTCTATTTTTTCTTTTCTATGTTATATTTTATAAATATATTTTCTATATATTCCTATATTTTATTCACTATTTCTTGTTGACTTTTAACAGTTTTTCCTCTCTCCTTTCTTAATTCTCTGATTATTCTTTTATTCTCTTTCACTGTTTTGTTTAAATTTGGTGTCACCTCTTTATTTTTTCCTTATAAAAATGCCCTTGTTTAAACAACAACTTTTTAATCTCTTTATTCATCTGATATATTTCCTTTTCCCTCTTGAAAAATACCTCCTTGTTTCTTACTAAATCTCTAAAATCATACTTGCTTACTTCTTTATATTTGTTATTCTCCACTTTTGTTTTAAGTGTTGCCACCTTTTTCCATTTTATATGCAAAAGGGGGGGCACAGGGGGTAAGTTCCTTTGTTGTCCTCCTCTGCTCTGAATTCACACTCTACCCAGTCCCTAATGTTCCTGGCTTTCATAGAAAGAAAGCAAGGATGAGGTCCTAGAAGTTCTCTGTTGCCCTGGCCAAATTTCTCCTAGTGGTATGAATATCACCTTGGATATTCCCTGAAAAGAAGCCTCTTACTTAGTGGGACCAACCCAGTCAACAAAGGATAGATATATAAATAAAAAAATAACCTGTTTTTTGGAAAAGAAGAGTAAAGCTTTAAAACAGCTGAAAACTTTATATTGTTGTCCAAGGTCTGATTCTCCCCACATTACATTTGCCTAGTTTATGACTTTGAACAAGTCATATAAATCAGTGCTCCCTGGTCACCCTGGAAAGAAGAACTTGTGCCTAGTAGACTTACTGGTTAAAAAAATAAATAAAATGATAAATCATGCAAATTAAAAAATGTTATTACCATTCATGCTCTGCTTTCTTTTTGCTTGGATTGTTGTAGTGCCCTTTATTGTGGGCTTTTATCAATACCTAACATCATAAGTTCAAGTACTTTGGAGTCTTCTCCCTATTTTAAGGTGCAGTGGTCTTGGAGTTAGCCTGCACAGGTATCAGGGGTGTGTGTGTGTATATGGTGGGATAAAGTACACCATGTCAAGGAGGTACAGGGGCTGAAATTCTCCTGCAAAAATATTTTTATAGTAGTATAGCAATGAATTCCAAATGCCACTCTCAGGGTCTAGCATTAAATGTTTTTGAGTCATACTGACCTTGAATGCCTTAAGAAAGGTAAGAACTACATGACAATATTGCTGATAAACTTGTCCTGCTGCGATCATATTAATCCTGGGTTGTGGTATCTGTATTGGTTTCATGTACCCTGGAGGTTGCTATACAAAACATTGTACCTTGCCCTGCATAAGGTGTATCATACCTACATAAAGGAGCTGTTAGCACCCTGCCAGTGGTTCCACCCTATCTTCTTAATTGGTAAGAAGCTGACAGCGGTTCCAAATATATTGAATTCTTCTGGATGTCACACTTTTTTCTTGCAGGGTCCACTGTTTCTGACTTCACTACCTAGTCAGTTTGAAGTATACATTTCAGCCACCAGCTTTACAAGAATTTTGAAAACCCATTTGTTTCAAAATACCTTTTCTAATTATTATAAAACATTACCACTACCGGATATGTCTTTTTATTTCTGTTTCCTTTTATTTTGTATATATTTTATGTTTTGCATAACAGCTTAGTTGATTTGAGATGACCTGAGCATTGAGTTTCAGTACCATTATAAAAGTAATGGGTAAAACACAAAATATTTTATATTGCATTTCAGCAGAGCCATTAGCCAAGAGTAATATATCATTTTGTTCTTTCATCCACTCCTAATATTGCTTTTTGTACCTGCATAAATGGATCATTGTTATATATAAAATCCATAGCCTTGGTATCACAATTTTCCAAAATTATATAAGTTATATAATTCTAGTCAATGAAAGTCTGTGAGTTATGGAGGAATTTCAGTGCCTGGTATAGGTTCATAGATTAGTATTAAGCTAACTGCCTTGTAAGCCATTTGAAGCTTAGTCAATTATCCCTTGTGAGACTCAAACCCTGCACCTTGTGTTTGTAAGGCAAACACCTTAACCATTAGGCCACCCTCCCAACCTGTGAGGACTAGGATAAATGTTTTGTAAAAAGCTTTCCTGTTATGATGGAGGGGAGTTCTGCAGGTGAAAAACTGCAATGTGCAGTTAATGACACTTTGAGTATAAGTGGAAAACTGCTTAAACCTTGTTGAGTGTTCCTGAAATATCTGACTGCAGATGAAAAGGAACTGAAACTTCTTGGTTTATGATTTGGAGTTTTTCACCCACAAAAGGGACATTTTGCATGGTGCATTAAGTATGATGAGTACAACAAATATATAAAAAAATACAAATTTGTTTTAAAGTACCCAAGATACTGCTGCTGTTATGTAACCTCACTAATTTTTGTAAAATCCCTGTAGTAGATGGGATATAAATGTTATACCACATGCAAAATGATATCAGGGAATTTAAGGCTTGGTCTTCACAACATAGCCTGCTCATACAATGATGTTTTAACAACAGGGCTATATTGTCAACATTTAGTAGCATTGCTTGTAATATTCAAACAGGGATATTATTTCTATTTTTTCAGTTCTTCATAATGTTATTATGTCCTGAAGGATAATTTGAAGAGTTTTTTAAACGTCTTACTGTTATTAATGCAAACTAAAAAGATAAGCCAAATAACAATAATATATAACTTCATTATTCTCATTCCAACATTTTTCTTATGTAAGGTAAATGCTGTACATATCTTTTAACTGGTAAATCCAATTACATTTACCCTAGTTACAAAACTCTGTAATTAGTTTATGCACCCCATATACCTAACATAACACCATTTTATACAATTTCATAGTCAGTTTTTTTTTATAATCACCTTTCTATTACTGATATCTTATACCCCTTAATTATAATGCAGTGCTTCCTAGCCTCTTTTCCAAAAACCTTGCATCACCAAACAGGCATTCATGTCCATTGCATTGCCTATGACAATGTTTTGCTGAAACTGTATCAATACTTCCCTACAGCCACCCTTACCATTAAATATTACCTTTCTCCAGCTGTTATCATCCTTATAAATCACAAAAACAAGTGTTTAGTCAATTGGAATCTTTCATCCTTTACTTAGAGTTCAGTTTGGAGGGCAACATCACAATTAATGTACATCTTCATTAATGTCATAATTTCTTGTGCACTTTAACATCCTCTATTTTGCACTAACTAACTGTCTATATCATGCCTCTGTATTGATCAAATCATCACCATGGCCACTGTCCTTAAACATACGATGGGAGCCCCTACCTACTACATGTACTTTACACTGGGAATAAAAAAAAAATATGCAAGGGACAACTCTACTCGTGTATTTGTTTCAAATTATTGGCTTCTAATGTTGTTAGTACTTTACCATATTCTAAATGAACCTCAAAATGTACATGGTCATATGGTTGTGTCACCATATGCAACAAGAGTGACTGACATTAAATTAAAGTGAAATCCAGGAAAATAAAGAAACTTGTTATTGTTAGCACTTCAACAACCAATAATTCTTGATTATCATGAGAACTCTAAGCTTCTAGCAATATAAATGTGGCATTGTATTTACAAAACTGAGTAGTATTTGTCATATTTGCAAACATTATCAGAAAGTTTGAAAACAATCAATTATTCAGTACTTAGGCCAAATTTAGCTCTTATATCTGCTTGCTTGTGTAAAGCTATCAATATCTTGCATTTAGGAAACATACATCTAACACATCCCAGTTTATATCAGCATGTAGAACTTTCCATTCTAGCCAACCATCTTGTCCCAGGGCCTGCAGACATAAACAGGTGTTTCTACTAAGTCAAATCAGATGCCTCTTCCCATTCAAGCACTGTTTCTCCAGCAGTGTTCATATTTCTCAGTTCAACAGTCTCTTAGTTGTTTTTTTTTGGTTTACCTTTGAAAGGTTGAAAATCAACCTAACGAACAGCCCTTTGTGCGAACCAGAATGACGAAAATCGTCAGTCCGATCTGCACTGAAGTTCGAAAATCAGCAAATCGAAAACCAAATTTGCTGATTTTTGAACTTCAATTCAAAGACAAAGTGTGATGCATGGGGGCTGCGCACCCCTGCACCCCCTAAGTGCATCCCCCCCCCCTACTTTATTATTCTAACTCCAAGGTCACACTTCAGTGGGGAAATGGTCCACTTCCCGATCCCCACTATATTGCACCTCGCACCAAAAATGGCGAATCTGCAATGAGCAAACGTTACTGTGCATTCACTCATTGCACATTCGATGCATTTTGTTTTCGGCCTTCCGAAAACTTGAAAAAGTCCTTTCGGACTTTTGTATTTCACACATGTGCGTTATGTTTTTTTTACCTTTTTTTCTCCATGTGTAATCAGGAAAACTCATGAGTAGCTGTTTTATTTTCCCAGTTGTTTCATCAGGACTGTTAAAGATCAACACTTTACCATTTCAATAATTGACTAGACATAGTAAGGCCTTGCTGAGTTTAATTGTGGTGGCTGCCCAAAAAAATGACTAGAAATGGAAATCAAAATTTAAACCAGCTTTACTAGAAGTAGTGAAGATAGTAACAGAGATAAAAACAACTGGAATTGGGATCTTTAGAAAAGGATTGGAGCAAATTACACAGAAAAAAATGGGGACTGTGGGAACAATACACACACAGGAGGAATGAGGTTTAAAGGAAGGCAGGATTTCAATGAGCTATATACTGTCTGACTGACAACGATTGAATAGATTATAAGTGATGAATAATGTTTGCAACTAAAATGTCAATATGGTTTGTTTTCATTTATATAAATGCATGATTGTCTATGTCATATCTGATAATTAAATAAAGATGTTTCTTGTTTAAAGAAAAACACTTTTATCGTTACCCTTCTAGAACAGCTGTAAAGTAGCAAGGAATGCCAATTTAAATTTAGATTTCTTCATTTATACTCCTCTTTCTTCTCCTAAGTGCAAGTGATGCTTCAATGTGAACTGAGAGTAATTACATTCTACAAATATAGGTCTCCCAGCCAAAGATAATTTTTTGCCCATTTGCCATGTTTTACAACCTGTTACTTTTTCATTGTGTGTGCATTTCTATCAGTATTGACACAGGTTTCCCATATTTGACCTCCAGTTCTGGCAATGGAAAATATATCTCACTGGGATTATCCCCAAATAGTCATTTGTAAACTTACACCCCATTTTGCTTTTTATATATTCCATCAAATCCATCTTTCCTTCATCTTCCAAAACACAGTGCAGCCTCATATTTCTATTTCTTTTTCTTGTGTTATCTTTCATTCCGGATAACTGCTGCTCAGTCTAAGTTGCTTTGGTGTCTCAGCTGCCTTATCCAGAATATCATTTATTTATTTACATTTGTTGACCAGGAAAATTTGACTGGACACAGGTCCTTTTTCAGCGGAGGCTTGGGGAGAAAAGCTCCACAATAAAAACAACAATTAATTACAAGTTACAAGAAGTATAGGTAGGTTTTGTTTAACAATAGTAGTAAACAGTTATAGCTCAAAATGAATTTAAGTATTTAGTTAAATGATACAACACTTATATCATTGGTGCCATAAAGACTAGCAAGTATTTTAATAGCTGAGCTAGCAGCTATTACCCTTGAATAACAGTGGCTAAGATTACAGCTGAGATATAGGTTTACAAGCAATGTATTTGGCTGCAATCCGAGGTAGTTAGAGGGATGGAAGAAAGGGATTAGAGAGGCTGGGGTAGAGATGTTAGAGAGGTTTGTTACAGGGGCATGCCCAGTGCTCTTTTAGATGAGATTTTAGAGCAGCTTTGAAGTTAGTGCGTGATGACATAGAAGTTATAGTGTGAGGAAGGGTATTCCATAATTTTGCTATGGAGTAGGAGAAGACAGCTTCTCCAACAGAGTTCCTGGTTCTAGTTACCTGTAATTGATTTTTGTTGCTGGATCGTAGTGGTCTGGTGGTATGATAGGGGTGGAGTAGATTTTGGAGGGAGGGGACTTTTAGAGGATGATTTAGTAGTTTTTGGGTGAGTGAGAGTTGGTACCATTGAAGGAGGTGAGGGAGTTCTAGACAGCCTAGTTCAGTAAGTGAGGTGCAGTGGTGACTACGGTAGTTTGCGCCAGTGGCAAACCTTGCTATTTTGTTGTGGCATGCTTCGAGTTTACCTAACTCACTTTGCCTTAGGTTGGTAAATATTATAGTTTCATAGTTATGTACTAGGCTATCTGCCCTGGGGCATTAGTAAGCCTAGCCATAATGATGTGGCTTTTGCCACCCCATGAAATGGTACAAAAATGTACAGAATAAATTTAGAATACTGTGCCTCTGTCTAGTAGTGACACAATGAAGGTCCCCTTACATAATAGAATTAGTTTACTGTGCCCCTGTCTAGCAGTGATACAGATGTGACCCCTGGGGTAAACTTACGATCTCCCATCCACTCATCAAGATTTCTCTTGAAGAGAGTCAGTGAGAGGCTCTGCCAAATATGAACTGGGATCTTGTTCCAAAGCATGGGAAGCCTCTGGGTTATGAATCTATCCCTCCAGCATGTCCTATTCATACTTGTGCCGAGGTTTAAGTCTTTAGCTCTCGTGATCCTGATGGATTTGGATTTTTTGAGGTGGAGCATGTCCATCAGATCCTGATTGGACATGGCCTTGTACGTCAGGCAGAGATCACCTCTGAGCAGGTGGTATGCTACTGAATAGAGCTGAAGTTTCTTTAGTCTGTCAGAATAAGACATATGTTGGAGACCCTTGATCCTCTTGGTGAGGTACTTTTGTGGTCTCTCCAGCTGTTGCAAATGCCGGGTGAGGTACATACCAAATGGGGCATTGTACTCAATCATGGGTCTGATGAGGGAGGAGTATAGGGGTACAATGACATCCTTGGATCTGGATGTGAATACCTTCATAATGAGGTGTGCAAGGTAGAATGTTTTTCTAACCACTTTGGCAACGTGGATGTCAAATGAGAGGTCGCTGTCGACTTGGGTCCCTAGGTCTCTGATTACTTTTTCCATACTCAGTGGGTTGCTGTCTATGTGATAATTTGTGGGTACTTTGTTTTTCCCAAAGGGGATGACTATACATTTTTTGGCATTTAGTTTAAGGCCGTGACTCCGGCACCAGTTATCCATTTCTGTGAGGCCTTTTTGTAGGATGTATGTGTCCGCTGGTGTATCGACTATGGCGCCTAGTTTGCAGTCATCTGCGAACATTGTCAGCCACAACCCTCCCATGTTTGCTTTAACATCTGAGAAATAAATGCCGAACAAGAGGGGTCCCAGGACAGATCCCTGTGGGACACCACTTGTGACTGGCTTTGAGTCTGACATTGCTCCAGCGATTTTAACTTTATGGGTTCTGTCCTTTAGCCAGTTTGCAACCCATCTAGTGACATAAGGGTTTACGTTTAAGCTGTTGAGCTTATCTATGATGCCTGAGTGGGGTATTGTGTCGAAGGCCTTAGCCAAGTCCAGGTAGGCTGTATGGACTGCTTTGCGCTCATCAATGGCTCTAGTGACTGTTTTGAAAAAGTCAACCAGGTTCAAAAGGCAGGATCTGCCCTTTACAAAGCCGAACTGGGTGGGGTCAAGTGTCTGTAGGTCTCCTATGTCTCTGTTTATGAGTTCCATAATGATTCTTTCCATAGCTTTGCAGACCAGGCTGGTTAAGCTTATGGGGCGGTAGTTCCCAGGGTCTGTAGAGGTACCCCTTTTGTGGAGTGGGGCCACTGTTGCTGTACGCCAGTGTTCAGGTACATATCCTGTAGTAAGGCTAAGGTTAAATAGCATTTTTATGTGCGTGTTTAGCTCCTCTTGGAGTTCACGTAGCACGCAACCCGGGATACCGTCAGGTCCCATTGATGCTGTGTTTTTAGCTTTGTTGAGGGCGGTTCTCACTTGGACATCTGAGATGACAGGGAGATTACATTCAGCTGGGATAAGTATTTCTTCTTTTGAGGGTGAGGGAGGGGAGAAATTTGCACTGAACCTGTCAGCCAGAATGTTGGCAATATCTGTGGGCTCAGTGTATTTTTTGTTGTTGTGAACTAACTCTGAGCATATCTGAGGGTTTCCGCCCAGGTTTCTAACATAGCTGAAGAAGGCTTTGTGGTTATCTTTAGTGTCCTTAGTGATTTTTCTCTCAAAGTTAGCCTTGGATGTTTTTATGAGAGAACGTAGTTTTCTGCTAATGTCGATCAGAGATGTCTTCCCTTTATGGGATTTTGCTCTGACGTGCAGTAGCTTCCTTCTTTTGTTATACAATTTGTTAATGGCTGAGGTCCACCAGACAGGACGCTTGCCTTTGGTGGAGAGGGACTTGGATTTATTTGGGATTGCATGATCCATGCATTCTTGGAGATGTCCATAGAAAGCATTTGTGAAGGATTCGGCATTGTGGGCTGTGGTATCCACTGGCCCAGTGGGCTTAAAGGATACCATCTCAGTCTTAAAAAGAGTGAAGTCTGCTTTTGAGAAGTTTTTCAATGTGGTCTTTTGTGCTGGGGGTGGAGGTGGGATATGTATATCCAGGGTGATTAGTTTGTGGTCAGATCTCACTAGTGAGGGGTATACCTCCGGTGTGGAGCATTTTGTCCCCATGTTTGTGATGATCAGGTCTAGTATATTATCTCCCCTAGTGGGAGAGGTGACTAGTTTTTCCAGTGCATTTGAATTTATGAATTCCAGGAACCTTTGGGTGTTAGGGCTAGAATAATGTACCCAATCTATGTTTGGGTAGTTGAAGTCTCCCAGTATGATGGTATTTTGTGATACATTCATATCCTCCAATGTCTTCAGGAAGGCTGAGTGGGGTTCCTGAGATTGGGACAGTGGTCTGTAACATGCTACCAGTTGTATAGCAGTTTTGCCTATGGTTAGTTGCACCTGTATGGTCTCTGATGCTTCATGTGTTGCTACTAACCTGGAGGTGTGGGTGTCCTTGATGAATATGGACACTCCCCCTCCCTTTGTGGTTCGGCCCGGGTTTTGGGGCCGAAAAGCATGATACGAGGTATAGCCTGGTAGCGCTGGGTGCTCTCAGGAGCCTTGAACCAGATTTCATTTACTGCACAGACGTCGATGTTCTCCATGCTGAGGAGTGCATCGAGTGCCTGCATCTTGAGATTTAGACTTCTGGCATTGAGCAGCATTACCCTTAGTTTTTTTCCATTTTGTTTTCTAAGGAGGTGGGTTTGTCTTTTGAGCCTTGCCTAAAAAAGGCACTATGGGGGTGGCAAGAGCCTTAGCCAATATCCGGAAGCCCAGTGGTGACAGGTGTAAGCCATCCCTTGCAAAGCAGTGTGGCTTGTCCAACATGTCATCCCAGGCAGACAGACATTGGATCCCCTTAGAATGACACCAGTACTTGAGCCAATTATTAAAGCTGATCATCTTGTCTTTGTATTGTGGCATCATTCTTGGTGAGGGCAAGATGCTGCTCAGGGTCAGGGTCATACCAGCCTGGGCTACATAATCGGAGAGCTCCTCTATGTCTCTTTTCATGTAGTCCAGGGAGGTATGTCTCAGGTCATTCACGCCAGCATGGACAATGACGGAGTCATATTTGTACTTGCTTTGGAGTGACCTGAGTGCATGTGTTATGTGGCGGATCCTAGCTCCTGATAGGCAGCTCACAGTCACCCTCTCCTTGTTCAGCCTGGTAAGTGGGACATCAGTGTGTCTGACTATAGAGTCACCTATTACTAGTGTATCAGGCATGGTGTCTGGCCTTAAGGGCTGTGATTGGTTGACACACTGATTTATTGAAGTATGTGTTGCATGTGTTTTGTTTTGAGGTGGTGGATTTTTGGATGTCTGCTTTGGGAGCCTCTGTTGTTTTGGTAAGTTTTTTATTAGAGCCTCCGAGTCTGTCTTTGTGTTTTTATGTGTTTGGTTTGCAGTTGTGGTAGGTCTATGTGGGACTGGGTTTGTTGTGTGTGTGGTTACCATCTCCTCCTGTCTGGTCATGCCAGCCCTGAGTTGAGAGAGTTCAGCCTCCAGTTTGGCTATATAGTTGCATCTCTCACATGTATTTGTGTTTGTTGGGAGGAGGAGAGGGTTGTCTGTGTACATGAGACAATTGTAGCATTGTCTCAAGATACCCAGATTAACCAGCTGAACTGGAGATGATGCCAGTAATCTACCACTCGACATGCTAGAACAGTATAAGGGAGTGTTGTGCCTTTAAGGGAAGTGGATATTCACAGGGGTGGTAGGTGGATGTAGTGCTTTACTTAGCACGAGAGTGCTTACTTAGTAGAGAAGTTTTGAGAACAAGTGCTAGGCTTATAATATAGTGAGTAGTCTGATTATACTAAGAGTAGAGCTTCCTTAAGGGAAAATTTGAAGAGCACACTTGGCGGAGCCAGAAGAAGTTTAACCTTGTTTAACCGGCGCTGCGCTATGCGCACAAACGCGCAAAGCCATGCAAACGAGGATTTTAAACAGGGAACTACAAAAGAGCTAGAAATGGTCCAAAACAACCAATTACTACAGCTCTTGTGCTGAGGTCACTTCCTACAGGGACAGGTAGGCTGCTCAAGGCTCCCCACTCCCACTGGTGAGCAAAGAAACTTCCTTCTATCCAAGTAAGGTAATGGACAACACAGGAACTGCACCACAGCCCAGAATACAGCAATGCCTGTAAACTGGTCTAAACTAGTCGAGGAGAGGTGGGAAAACAAGTATTATTTTTTTTGTTTTTTTTGTTTTTTTGATAGAAACACACAGAAAATACAGAAACAGTGAGTAGGGTGGAGATAAGGTAGCTATTTGCAACTGAAATCTTGGCTGTTTCGGTGAGGAATTGCTTATTTCTGTATAAAGCTCCTAGTTTTTTGTGTACATTTTTATGGTTAACGAGATGTGGATGTCAAACTTGAGGTTATTGTCAATTTCAACTCCAAGTAGTTTGGTGTGGTCTGTTGGTGGGATAATGGTGTTGTCATCGACTTTAATATTAAATTGGGGGGTGTTTGGATTGTGTTTTTTGGGTTGGAAGATGAGGAGTTTTGTTTTGTTTGGGTTAAGTATTAATTGTGCATCTAAAAACCAATTTTCAATTGAGGGAAAAGGCTTCCTGTGTGGTCTTTTGAAGTTCAGGTAGGGAGTGGGCTGAGCAGATGATGGTGCAGTCATCTGCGTACTGTATGAGAGTGGCCAGTTTGGTAGCAGAGGCTAGCTTATTAGTGAATATGGAGAACAGTAAGGGTCCAAGGATGGATCCTTGGGGAACACCTATTGAGACAGGGAGTTGGGGGGGGGGGTATATCATTATGTCAAACAACAGATTGATGGTGGTCAGTCCACCAGCTCTGGAACCAGTTTGTGAGAGATTGAGAGAAGGATGGAGTATTGAGGACAGTGAGGATTTTTTTATGACAGACCATGTTGAATTATTTAGATAGGTCTAGGAAAGTTGCAGAGGCAAAATAACCGTTGTTTTTATGTTGAAGGATTGATCATTTATTTTATTTTTTATTTTACATTTGTTAACCGGGCTAGTTCAACTGGATACATGTCCATTTTCAGTGGAGGCCCGAGGAGAAAAGCTCCACTAACTACTACATAACAGGTTAAGAATATACAAAATTATACAATAAAAATAAAAAACATTTGCATTAAACCTTTTACAGGCTGTCTAGGTATTAGAGTACAGTTAGAGGCATAACAGGTGAAAGGGTTTAGATGCTTAACTAATTTATGGTGTTTCTACCTACTTCATAAGTAGTAACATTTAGAATTTTTTTGTCTCTTAAAGAGGGGGAGTAACAGGAAGATTTAAGAGGTGGAAAGTGGAATATGCTAGGGTTAGGAAGAAAATTTGCTGTTTAATAGGTTCAATGTCCACTTGCTTGTTTTGCAAGTGCTTCACATCATCCATTGTAACCAATCCCTTGCATTTCATGCATACCCAGAAGAGTCTGTTCAGGTTCCATAACTCACTCTATATGGCTTCATAACTCTTTGAATCTACTTCAGCGTTCAGTCTTAATACTTATTTTTTCCCCTTGGTGTACACAAAGATAGCATCAAAACACTTTGATTCTACCATTCGGTGCATTGCTTCTGCTACCCTCCCAAATATCATTTCAGTAAATCAAGCCATTCCATGTTTTGAACTTTGTTGCTGTCGACAGTAGATCTCTAACTGTCTAATCAAGTGATGGGCTCCTAGAATACTCTGCAGAAATACATGACTCAGGCAGAATCACATTCTCAGCACTGACTTTTGGCATTGAAATTACTAGCTATTAGTTTGTATGACAAGATACTAAAACATCATTTTGCTATTGCCATGGATGTGGTACTCAAACTTCTTAAAGAAGATTTTCTCAAATTTTTCAAGCCAAGTAATCAAATCCAGAAAATACGGCATAGAAAGACTACAAAAACACAATACAATGCCACACCAGATTTCACAAAAAGATATTTAATAAACCAGTTAAGCACTTTCATTCCTTTAAAAACAGAACTTCATCAGAAGCAAAGTATTCAGTCATTTCCCGTTTAAATGCCTTAGAAGGCACCAGAAGCTAAAAACATTAAAAGGGGTACACTAATAATGACATAAATACACGATATAAAATCAATAGCAGAGAAAAAGCACTATTACTAAAATTAAATGATTTATAAATGTGCAGCTTTGACTTTTAACACAGGTTTAATAGAAATAAATTCATGTATACCCAGTAGAACACTCGCATTAAACAATTGTCAGAAAAATTTCCTCTGTTCTACTAATAATTCCCAATCCCCACCTCTAGTAGAATTAGGAACTTTCTCAAGAATAGTAAATGCAAATTTCCTAAAATCACTGCATGCTACAGAGTGTTTATACAAAGCATTAATACTGCTAGCTTTACTAATGGCATAAATGTGTTGGTAAATTTTTACTTTTAATGGACCAATCTTCTTTCTGACATAAAATACTGGACAGGATGCACAAAAAGCAATATAAATAACACCTTTGGTGTTACAGTTGTAGTTTCCCCTGACTAAAATTACATATACACATTTACATCTATGTGAATATGTCTCTTATCATCATATCTACTATGAAGCATATGCATATATCGTCATTCATCATCACATCTGCTAACAAGTGTCCATCTGTCACTGTATCTGCTATTAAGAGTACACATATATTGATATGAAATTTATCATAACTGCCAAAAAGTACACATCTATACTAGCATGTCATATGTCATCATAGTTGCTAATAACCGTACCCCTATAGCAACATGTCATTTGTTATCACACCTAATGACAAGTGCACCCCTGTAGCATATACCTATCGTGTCACTCATCATCTTCTCACATCATACAGTTCTTTGTTACCCTAAAATTCAGCTACAAGAAAAAAGTCCCAAATTCATAAACAAACGGATTGCTATAATTATAACATATCATGTCATATAAGCAGATAAGAAAGAGAGAAACAAGGAGATAGACATGATTAAACCTTTGAGTAACAAATGGGATGTTTTTTCTGTTTTACTTCACATAATAAGCTTGTTTTATTTATTAATTTATTTATTGATTTACCGTGTGTCTTAAGTAGGTAGGTGGGCTGGTCTTGGGACCCCTTTCAGCTACAACCCAGGTGCAGAGCACAGAAATGTATAATCAATGAGTTAACACAGTGAAGAAGAGATGCGTTTACAATAAATGACATTTGAGGTTATGAGTACAACAAGAAAAGAGTAACTTTGAGAGAAAACTCACTTCAGATAGAGAATCAGAAACTACTTCTAAAAGACATCTAATATGATATTTTCTGGTTCTTCCTGAAATCTGTACCTTTAATGATATAACTCTGTGCTTTGTTAGACTGCAGTACTTCACCTTGTGTATATATCAGCATGGAGATGTTAATGACTGTAAGGCATAAATGGGTACTTTAGGCATATTCAGTCCACCACAGTCAAGTGAGTAACTTCTGCAATAAAGCGAGGATCCAAGTTCTAATGTCTGTGCTTTAAAGACACCAGAAAGGAACATTGTTATCACTTACTACATTTAGATGATTTATGCTATCTGATTTTCTTCAAATATATGACTTCTCATTCTGTCTTGATATTTATCTCAAAGCTGTCTTTTTCTGAAAAGGAAATTTATGAGCATGATACAGTATGAAGAGAATGAAGAATGGAAAGGCTGTTGGTCCAGATGACATACCTGTCAAAGCATGGAGATGTTTAGGAGAGATGGCAGTGGAGTTTTTAACCATATCATTTAATGAAATCTTGGAAAGTGAGAAGATGCCTGAGGAGTGGAGAAGAAGTGTTTTGATTCAGATTTTTAAGAATAAGAGTGATGTGTAGAGCTGTATTAACTATGGCAGGATAAAACTGATCAGTCACAGCATGGAGTTATGGGAAAGAGTAGTGGAAGTTAGGTTAAGAAGGGAGGAGATGATTAGTGAGGAGCAGTATGGTTTCATGCCAGGAAAGAGCACTACAGATGTGGTTTGCTCTGAGGGTATTGATGGTGAAGTGTAGAGAAGGTCAGTGGGAGTTGTATTCTGTCTTTGTGGACTTAGAGAAAGCATATGACAGGGTGCCTAGAGAAGAACTGTGGTATTGTATGAGGAAGTTGGGAATGGCAGAGAATATGTATGAGACTAGTGTGACAGTGGTGAGGTCTGCAGTATGAGTAACAGATGCGTTCAACTGGAAGTGGGATTACATCAAGGATCAGCTCTGAGCTCTTTCTTATTTACAATGGTGATGGACAGGTTGACAGACGAGATCAGACAGGAGTCCCCATGGACTTTAATGTTCATGGATGACACTGTGATCTGTAGTGAGAGTAGGGAACAGGTTGAGAGATCCTGGAGAGGTGGAGATATGCTCTAGAGAGAAGAGGAATGAAGGTCAGCGGGACTAAGACAGAATATATGTGTGTGAATGAGAGTGAGGATAGAGGAATGGTGAGGATGCAGGGAGTAGAGTTGGTGAAGGTGGATGAGTTTAAATACTTGGGATCAACAGTTCAGAGTAATGGTGTGTGTGAAAGAGAGGGGAAGAAGAGAGTATAGGCAGGATGAAGTGGGTGGAGAACAGTGTCAGGAGTGATTTGTGACAGATGGGTACCAGTAAGAGTGAAAGAGAAGGTCTACAACAGGGTAGTGAGACCAGCTATGTTATATGAGTTGGCGACAGTGGCATTCATGAAAAGACAAGAGTCAGAGCTGGAGGTGACAGAGTTAAAGATATTAAGATTTGCATTGGGGGTGACGAGGACGGACAGGATTAGGAATCAGTGTATTAGAGGGTCAGCTCAGGTTGGATGGTTTGGAGACAAATCCAGAGAGGTGAGATTGCATTGGTTTGGACATGTACTGAGTAGGGATGTTGGGTATATTGGAAGAAGGATGCTAAGGATGGAGTTTCCAGGTAAGAGGAAAAGAGGAAGGCCTAATATAAGGTTTATGGATATGGTTTATGGAGGACATGCAGGTGGTTGGTGTGACACAGCAAGATGAGGAGGACAGGAAGAAATGTAAACAGATGATCTGCTGTGACCCCCTAGTGAGAACAACCAAAAGAAGAAGAAGAAGAGGAAGAAGAAGATACAGTAGGCCGTACTTGTATAAAGCATTGAACATATATTACATTTGGAGCCACTGGGAGACATCACACACTAACTGTACATTTCTATCACTCATGCCCAGTGAAAGTATTAACAAAAGAATAATGGCGCAGTGCCATGGGAATATCGGAATATCCCCGCTTCCAAGTTAAAATACTTTTATGTAATATAAATTATAATAAATCTTTGTGAGGATTTTAATGTTAAAGCTTTTATACATTGTGCCAGACTTCTGTCATTAAATCAATGTCTCTGCAAAGACTTAGATCATTCGGCATTTCACTAGTATGATTATTTGTTATCTCTGTGGTACACACCTTTTCTAAGTTAAAGTTTTATCTGTCTCATCACATTGAGAATCAGCTGGACTATGGTACAGTTATGCCTTAGCAAGACATTATGTAAGCACTTTAGGTTTCAAACAAATAAACTCAGTATAGTTCAAAGGATTTGGATATGCAGTCATGCCATCTGCTAATGTGTTTGCTAGCTGACCTACATTTAATGCTAACTGTGAGGCTATCCTAGTTTGAGAATCTGGTTTTAGATTACAATGTGTACTTTAGAGCTTGCATTTATACTTTTCCTTGTATCTATCATGGTACTGCTGTTTTTTCTAAGATCATAATAGCACTAATATCTGTGTATATATCCAGTCCATCCATCCACAACCCCTTTTTCCCATTTTTGCACATAAGGTCGGGGTGTCACTGCAACAGTGACAATCATCTAGAGCCAAGATTTACACCACCAGGTGGCTAGTCTTGCAGTGCCTGTGGAAATACACACACACACACACACACACACACACACACACACACACACACACACACACACACACACGATAACAGTTGTTTTGACTGAATCATATTTTGCTGAAATACAATTGACTGTAAATTTGACTGAAAACTCATTTGATTGAATCATGGTTGTAAAGTAAAAGAGTACAGATTCACTGTGTATGTTTTTTCACTTTTCTCGACTGTTGTGCAACCATGGAATTGGTATAGTTAAGTAAGGGGACGGGGCAACACTCCCAACAAAAGGGCAAGGAGGCTTGTCTCATGCAAAAACATGATTGTGCTAATGGAATTTTCTATTAAATGTGTTTGTGTGTCAACAATTATTCACTGTGTGTGTTTTCCATTTTTCCCTGCTGTTGTTTGAGTGTGGAGTTAATGAATGTAAGAAAGAGAGTATGGGGTCAAAGCAACCCACATGGGGGTGCAAGGGGGCTTGTCACTCTTGGAAAAGGGAAGTTTTAAGGAATGCTTGGTGTGAAAAAGTTTTTCATTCAGATGTGATTCTATAAACTGAGCTTTCAGTCAAATGTGTTTTCAGTCAGCTGTAATTTAGTGAAGTATGATTCAGTCAAAATAACTACAGTCATATGTATATGCATGTGCATATATGCATTTGTCTATGCATATATATATATATATATATGTGTGTGTGTGTGTGTGTGTGTGTGTGTGTGTGTGTATATATATATATATATATATATATATATATATAGTACCAATAAACCACAGAAACAGACTGAAACTTCCAGAATATCACAACAAGCCACAAGAACTGGAACTTAGACTGAGAACAAGAGGCACAAATTTTAGCATAAACAATTTATTTTCCGCTTTTGTCATTAGACTTCATCAGAAAACAATATATTCAACTCTAAAAAAACTTTCAGTTTAAAAATATCTGTAAGCCAACAGAAAGTACATCTTCATCCCACAATTAAGTGACATCACAAACCCAACTATTAAAGATATATACTTTTGTTAAAAACTTATTTGTTCAAGTGGACCCTATGGTTCTTTAAGAAACACTTGATGTTGACTACATCATTCAACCCTGGTGCTTTGTCAGAGATTAACCTGCTCTGCCACAGTGCTTCTTTTTGGTCCAACTCTGTCTTAAAATCCAAACCCCTTATATGATATGTTCCCTGTTCCAAAACTGAAAAAAAGGAAATTATAGTTGCAACACTTCAAGGTGTGTTTAAAAAACGTGTTTCTATTATCCTTCTTTTTTATGCTATAGTAGTGCTGTTTAATCCTGGCACAGAGAACTTGGGTGGTCATCCCGATGTAAAATGCAGTACAATGAGAACATAACCCAATGTACACTACAGCCTTGGTTTTACAGTTAAAATGATCTAACACTGGAATAGTGTGTGGCAAATGTGGCAAATTTACAAAAGGTCCCTCTAATATGTACCTACAAATGGTACAACTTCCACATTTGTGCATGCCAAATGGTTTGTGTATAAAATAGTCCTTTTCCCTGTTTTTTCACCCTCTCAAATAATAATTTTAAATTATACTGATTTTTATACACAAAATAGGGGTGGGGGTCTACCGTTGCAAAAAGGTCTTGATTACCATCTAAAATTTTCCAATTGTCCTGTATAATGCCTCTTATCAACCCACTGCCCAAAGTCATGTTCAAATTGCAAAATATTTATTTGGTGAACTTGCTCGAAACTTTGGAGCTGCTATAAGGAACTTGTAATATAGGTGGGTAAAATGTCATTCAATTGTCTATGACATACTTAGCTGTACTTCTTAATTTGTCTTTATGGTAATCTCTTTCCAAAAAAAGTCAACAAATAAAATCTATTTCATTAATAAAATCACTGTCTTCACTAGCCATTCAACTGGCCCTGATGTATTGGCTTTTGGGTATGTTGTCTTTCATAAATTGCGGATGAAAACTTTTATAGTGTAGGTAACTGTTGGTAAAAGTTTTTTTGCGGTGAATCTTGTTTACAAGTCCCTTCAGTACCTTTACCCACTCTAAAGTGACATCCAAAAATTTTAGAAACTCATAACCAGAATTTAAACAATCTATAAACTTTCTCACCTGGTTGGGGTCACCTTCTAAGAGGGAAAACAAGTCATTGACAAATCTTTTAAAAAACAAATTGTTATATCTACCCGTAATACTCTCCAAAAATGTATGTTCTCACCATCCAACAACAATATTTGCAAACGAAAGGGTGGCTGGAGACCCCAAAGCAACCCCTTTGTTCTGTTTATACACTTGTTTATTAAACATAAAAAAAAAATGTTTTTCAACAGAACAGCTATCAGATCACAGCAAAAGTTGCACTTGTCATTAGAGAAGTTGGAAAATCTCCCAACATATTGTCTAACATATTCTACTCCTGTTTCATGTGGAATACATGTGAAAAGTGATACCACATCAATAGTGAACAAAATATGTTTACGTGGGTGAAAGGACTGCATGGATCAGGCAATCCCAAACAAAACAAAGACTCTTTGTACCAAAGGCAAGCGTCCAGTCTGGTGGACCCCAGCCATAAACAAGCTCTACAACAAAAGGAGGAAGCTACTACAAGATAGAGCAAAATCCTTAAAAGGGAAGACACCTCTGATCATTATAAGTAAAAAACTAAGATCTCTCATAAAATCATCCAAGGCAAATTTTGAGAGAAAAGTTGCTAAGGACTCAAAAGACAATCATAAGGCCTTCTTTAGCTATGTTAGAAACCTGGGAGAAAACTCCCAGATATGCTCAGAATTAGTTCAAAATGATGTAAAAATCACTGAACCTACAGACATTGCCAACATACTGGCTGACAGGTTCAGTGCAAACTCCCCCCCCCAAAAGGAGAGATATCTATACCAAAGGATTGTAGCCCCCCAAACATCTCTAATGCTCAGGTGAGAACTGCTCTCTCCAAGGCGAAAAACACAGCATCCATGGGACCAGATGGTGTCCCCGGCTATGTGCTCCATGAACTCAATGAGGAATTAAACCCGCAGTTAGGGCAGCTGTTTAATCTTGGCCTCACCTCAGGATACGTACCCAAGGAGTGGCATACGGCAACTGTGGTCCCACTTCACAAAGGCGGTGCCTCCACCGACCCTGGAAATTACCATCCCATCAGCTTGACAAGCCTGATCTGCAAAGCTATGGAGAGGATCATAATGGAACTCATAAATAAAGACATAGGGGACTTGCAGACTTTGGATCCAACCCAGTTTGGATTTGTCAAAGGCAGATCATGCCTTTTAAACTTGGTTGACTTTTTCAAAACAGTCACCAAGGCCATTGATGAGGGAAAGGCAGTCCACACAGCCTACCTCGACCTGGCAAAGGCTTTTGACGCAATACCCCACTCAGGTATCATTGAAAAACTCATCAGCTTAAATGTAAACCCATATGTCACAAGATGGGTTGCAAACTGGCTAAGTGACAGAACCCACAGGGTCAGAGTTGCTGGCGCCATGTCAGACTCAAAGCCTGTCACAAGTGGTGTCCCACAGGGCTCAGTCCTGGGCCCACTCTTGTTCGGCATCTACTTTTCAGAAGTACAAGCAAACACAGGAGGGTTATGGCTGACAAAGTTTGCAGATGACTGCAAACTGGGCGCCATAGTCGAGAACACATCTGACACAGATATCCTTCAGAAGGGTCTCATAGAGACGGATAACTGGTGCCAGAGCCATGGCCTAAAGTTAAACACCAAAAAATGCATAGTCATACCCTTCAGGAAAAACAAGGTTACCCCCAGCTACCATATAGGTGGCAACCCACTAAGCACAGAAGAGGTTATCAGGGATCTGGGGACCCAGGTCGACAGTAACCTTTCGTTTGACACTCACATTGCCAAAGTAGTCAGGAAGACCTTCTACATTGCCCACCTGATCATGAAGGGATTTACATCTAGATCAAGGGAGGTCATCGTCCCCCTGTACTCATCACTCATCAGACCAATGATTTAGTACAATGCCCCATTCGGAATGTATCTGACCCGACACCTGCAGCAACTGGAAAGGCCCCAAAAGTTCCTCACCAAAAGGATAAAGGGTCTCAAAAATATGTCTTATGCTGCCCGACTGAAGGAACTCCAGCTCTATTCAGTCGCTTACCGTCTGCTCAGAGGTGACCTGTGCCTCACATACAAGGCCATGTCCAACCTGGAATTGATGAACATGCTTCACCTCAAAAAATCTAGATCCCTCAGAACTACAAGGGCGGGAGACTTAAACCTTGACACAGTTATTAATAGGACGTGCTGGAGGGACAGATTCATCACCCAGAGACTCCCTATGCCGTGGAACAAAATCCCGGTACATGTGAGGCAGAGCACCTCGCTGGCCTTGTTCAAGAGAAATCTTGACCAATGGATGGGAGATCGCAGATATACCCCAGGGATTACCTCAGTGTCACTGCTTGACAGAGGCACAGCAAAAAAATGGGCATAGTATCCTTCAAACTAAAGGGGTGGCGAAAGCCACAAAACTCTGGGCTAGGCTTATAAATGCCCTTGGGCAGATAGCCTAGTATGAACCTATGAACTTATGAACCTATGAACCTATGAAATGGAAATGTGTCATTAAATTTCCTGAACTGTTCCAAAAAATCCCAAGAGCCCTGTAAAAAAGAACTCATTTTACTGACTAAGGGGTTTAAAAAAGAATCAACCACGAGGGAAATGCCTTCTGTAATGTAATTAGGCTCTGAAACAGTGGGCCGAAATGGAGGGTGGTTGAGGTCTTTATGGACCTTTGGTATTCCAAACAAAACCCCTAACTTGGGATTCTCAATGTTACAAAAATCATAAGAAATTTTGTCTAAATTACCACTCATAAAACTGTCAAACAAAAAAGAATAAATTCTTCGATAACATGTTAATACATCACTTGCATTGGCTACCTCATATTCTAAGGTATTACTTAACATGATTTCAATACTATGGATATACTTATCTTGATCCATCACAATCAAAGCACCACGCCTTTGCCACTTTTCATAATTCTAACCATACTGTTACACTTTAATTCATTCATAGCAGATTTTTTCACTCTTAGTTACGTTGTGAAAAGTGATACCACATCAATAGTGAATAAAATAGCACAGGCAATACATTTTTCAAAGGTGGGTTAAAACAGGATGGTTTAACATATTTACTTTCATTCTTTTCAACATCTTTTAATATGTAATATTTAGACCCACGGTGGTGGTGCTGCGGTAGCGTTGTTGCCTCACAGTAAGACGCTGTCCGGTTCGATTCTCAGCTAGAGCTTCTTCTGCGTGGAGACATGCGTGAATGGGCATAGCTTCGTTGAAGGTTGTGCAGCAGGGCTGGTAACTCGGCACATAAAAATCAACTATCAATCATTAGCGGACCGGAGTTCCACTGTGGCGACTCCTAACCGGGAAAAGCCGAAAGACACAAACAAAGTTACGTTGTAATATTTAAACCTTGTTTTATTACTGTCTAACAAACTTCTAATTTGTTTTTCACAAATATTCTCAGATACTTTTAATGTGTGTATCAAAGGTGGGTTAAAACAGGATGGTTTAACATATTTACTTTCATTCTTTTCAACATCTTTTAATATGTAATTTAAGTTCAACAGTTTTGTGAATTTTTTCAAGTCTAGAACAGTGTTGGAAATATCAGCTTTACTAGATGGAACAAAATTTAAACCCAAATTCAACACTTTATACTGCTCAGAAGTGAGGTCAAGTTTAGACAAATTTATAACATTATTTTTGTACATCTTACACAGCTAATTGTCCGTGGATGAATTGGAAGGAATCCTATCCTTTTTTCTGGTCATTCTGGTCTTTGGGGCCTTCCCTTCCTTTTGTGAACTTAAAAAAACTTTGGGCCTTGCTCCAAGTTCCGTGGAATTAGTAGGACCATAAGTGTTACTTAATTCACCCGCAGGAAAAGCATTGACTGTGTTAGTTTGCAGGAAATCACCTGCTGAAGCCCCAGTTGCTTCACTTCCTACATTGTCAGTAGCCTCATTCTCATTTTCCATCAGTTGCACCCTTTCAGTTCTCTTAAAGGCATGTTGTCTAACTTTCATACTTGACTGTTGAAAGTTAGAAAAATTCCTCTTGAAAAATGTATTGCCTGTGCTAGCAAGCGAATAGGCATTGTCACTTTCATATGCTTTAATGTCTATTTAATTTATTGTTTTTGTGTTTAATAACAATCTGCTCGTGCTTCTGAACTTCTACTAAGATGTTATGATACTCTGTGAATGGCCTGATCAGCAGTCAGTATTTGTTCTTTTAAACTGGCCATAATTTTAACATTGTTGTCCACAAGTAAGTTTAGGAAATTCAGACCGGCATCATTGAAGAATTCCTTTAAGGTGGAAAAAAGGAATCTGTAACCTTGACACCATTTGGGCTTTTAAAATATCTTAGCCCTTTAGTAATTATATTGAGTTAAATGCATCGCTGAAAATATTTGTTCTCTAAATCAAGACTTTTGTACTTCTTCAACAGTCCAGTTAAAGTCTCACAGTTCTCTCTGTAAGATAAATATGAAACCAAATTAGCCTCCTTTACTAAGGATAACCATGAGGCTTTCTTTATCTACATCAGAAATATTAAAGGAAAAACCCAGATCTGTGCAGAACTGGTTGTTAGTAGCATCACATATACTGAACCCACAGAAATAAAAAACCTGCCAGCTGACAGGTTCAATGAAAACTTCTCCCCCCTGTCCCCACCACATATCTGCCAAAGCATCCCTACCACCCGCCCTCCACTTAGTATCTCCAAGGAGCAGATCATAAACAATCTTTCCAAAGCCAAAAAGACAGCTTTTATGGGGCTTGATAATAATCCAGGCTGCTTTCTAAATGGATTAAAACAGGAACTAGTTGCAACCCTGGGTAATCTTTTTAACTACAGTTTAAACACTGGTTTGGTACATGCTGAGCGGTGTTCCATAGGGATCTGTGCTGGGGCCTCTAGTATTTAGAATCTATTTCTCGGATGTACAGGCTAAAACCAAAGGCCTATGGCGGACAAAGTTTGCTGATGATTGCAAACCGGATGCAGTCATCAAATCCCCAAATGATGTCAACATCCAAAACAGGGACTTACACAGACAAATGACTAGAGCCAAAGTCATGGGTTAAAACTCAATGCAAAAAATTCATTATCATCCCCTTTAGTAAGACAATGTCCCTGCAGATTACCACATGAATAACAACACCCTAAGCATGCCATAAGTGGTGAGAGATTTTGGCACACAGGTTAACAGCAAACTTTCCTTTGACCACCACTTCTCCACAGTGTTAAGTAAAGCTTTCTACGTCACCCACCTCATAAGTAAGAGCATTACATCCAGAATAAAAGAGGTTAAAACCCCACTGTTCTCCTCACTCATCAGGCCAATAATAGAGTACAATGCTACCTTTGGTATGTACCTTACCAGGCACCTGCAGCAACTGGAAAGACCTCAAAGGTTTATTACAAAGAAAATTCAGGGTTTTCAGCATATGTCATATATTGACAGATTGAAATCACTGTCACTATACTCTGTGTCTTACAGACTACTCAGAGGTGACCTCTGCCTTGCATATAAAGCAATCTCACATCCTGCTGTAACAGAAATGCTGCACATTCGTAAATCGAATGGTATAAGATGTACTTGGTCTAGGGAACTCAACCTAGTATGTGACATCAACAGGACTTGCTGGAGAGATGGATATGTCTCACAGGGATTACTTCTCCTCTGGAACAAACTTCCAATTCAGGTGAAGCAGAGCCCCCTGATGACCCTATTTAAGTGTAATTTGGATGACTGGGTATGAAACTGCTAATTCACCCTGGGAGTTTCACCTGTATCCCTCTTGGACAGGGGCAGTAGTTGCTGACTTAGTTCAGTTTAATACCTTGATATTCTGGGGAAAAGGAGTTTGGCTAGGTTTGCCATTAGCCTAGTAATCTCCTATGATCCTATGATATATATTCTTTTAATTTTATGAATCAAGCAAACATATGTTGGTTTTGGCTTATTACAGGCAAACATAATTTTACAACTTCTGGATTTCTGTTGTCATACTTTTATTCATATTTGATAAAAAAGCATGTCAGTTGGACTGAAGACAGTTCTAGAACAGATGGTTAAAGTTAACCTCTTTTATTTATTTGTTTATTCAAACATTTGTTTACTGTTTAAGTGTGCTGGATTGCATGATCTAGAAACAGTAAATACATTAAATACTCGACTGAACTGTAAGCCTAAAAAATGGACAGGATACAGTTTTACAGTATAATATGATTAATAATCATCAGATTGTCCATTGAACATTTTATTGAAATCTAGTATTCAGATAAATATTCTTTAAAATTAAATAAAAAGGTGAGCATAAAAAGGGTAACTGCAGCTATAAAATTAATGTTAATGTTAAGGATCATAGGAAGTTACTAGGCTAACAGCCCTAGAGCCTTTTTAAGCCTAGTCATTCATGCCCTATTTTCCTATTTATCATTGCCCGCAGACAAGAATGGCTTTGGTATATGTCTGTGCCTTAGGACATCTATAAGCTGCCACTGTCCATAAGGGACACAGGTGAGAAGCCAGGGGTAAATTTGAGATTTCCCATCCATTGGTCAAAATTGCTTTTAGGCTTAGGTATGAATGAGCTCTGCTTTCACATGAACTGGGAGCCTGTTCCAGAGAATGCATAATCTCTGAGATACATACATGTCTCTCAACATATTTTGTTTATATCTCAGACAAGGTTTAGTTCTTCAGATTAGGTAATTCTTTATGCTGTTTGTTTTGTGAATGTGTAGCAGATCCATCAGAGCTGGCTCACAGAATGCCTTGTAGGTTAGGCATAGATCACTCCTCAATAGTCTGTAGGAGACCGAGTACAGGGACAGGGCTTTGAGGTACTCAATTATTGGTCTAGTTAGGACTGAGTATGGTGGGATTATGATCTTCTTAGAACTGGATGCCATGCCCTTATTTATAAGTTGTGACACATAGAAGCATTTTCGCACCACCAAGGATACATGGTGATCAAAGTTCAGGTTATTGTCAACCTGAGTTCCCAAGTGCCTTATCACTGGCTTTACTCTTAGGGGAGTGTTATCAGTGTTGTAATTTGCATGGGTGGTCATATTCCCAAAGGGCATACTTATGCATTTCTTTGCATTGAGTTGTAGGCCATGGTTCTGGTACCAGTTGTTTGTCTGTGTCAGACCCTCCTGGAGGGTATCTACATCTTTTGGGGATTCAGTGATTGCACTCAGCTTAAAGTCATCGGCACATTTGGTTAGACAAAGGCTCTTTACATTTGCCTTGACTTCACTGGATACTTTTCAGAACAGGAGATGACCCAATACTGAGCCTGTGAGACACCAGTAGTATCAGGCCTCCTGATGATGGTTGATTCCTCTATTTAAACTTCATGTGTCCTATCTGCAAGTCTTTTGGCTATCCATTGTGTGAAATGGGAGTTTTTGAACTGCCCTTGATGAAACTGAACTGGGATGTGTCCAGTATTTGAAGATTTCCTATGTCTTTCTTTATCAGGTCCACAATAATTCTTTGCATAGTTAATGGAGCTTCATGTGCTGAACTGGGGGATATAGCAAATTTACTGGCTGATAAATTTAGCTCCAGTTTTATCCCTCATCACCCCCATTTTCCACTCAGGAAATACACTCTACCATTTCTCCCCAATTATTACTAAAGAACAGATCCTCAAAGCACTCTCTAGAGCTAAAAATACTGCATTAGTGGGTGCTGATATTATCCCAGGATGTCTCCTAAATAGCTTGAAACATGACCTGTCAGGCCCACTAGAATCTCTATTCAGCCACAATCTCCAGGCAGGTTTCATCTGTAGGGAATGGAGGACTGCAACTGTCATCCCTCTACACAAAGGTCGAACATCAACAGACCCAGGGAACTATGGAACTATAAGTTTGACTAGTCTTATATGCAAGGCCATGGGAAGAATATTGTGAGGGTTACTACAAGGCCCAGACCAAGTTAAAAATGCAAACAGCTGACATTTGGATAAAACAAAGAAAATGTATAAAAGAATGATAAGTAGTACAGAGTAACATTGAATATTAGAAAGTGCACTAGTGAAATGGGATTACATCAAACAGTGGCTAAGTCGAGCTTTACGAGTCGAATGGGAGTGCCTTATCAATTTGAGAAATTTGTACCCAGTACAAATAGCACTGGGAGGGGCTTACAAAGTCTAATTTAGAGTATGGGTGGTCAGCTAAAAAGCCACAAATCAATGCAGTCAAACAGCAGTTTTAAACTCAGAGCTCTTGTAGTTGAAGAGGAATGTAGGTGAATAGCTTAAATAAGATAATTTCTCAACTCTGACCACTAATTAGCTAGATCTAATTCCTATTCAGTCAGTGAATGCAAAAGGAATGTTTCCTAACTTATTCTAACCAACAACGTTTAAGACTCCAAGAAAAAATATCCTTTGCAGTAAAACAAAATTTAAAATACAACAAACTGTAGTATAATGATGCCAAAATCAAAAAGTAATATCCTAAATTTAAATGTAAAAAATCCAAAAAATTGATGCAGTCAAATAGCAGTTTTAAACTCAGTGCTTTGAGCTAAGCAATTGAACTTACTTAGTATTAATTCATTAGCTAGAAAAAAGTGGTCCTTTCCTGTACACAGACAGTGGGGGGACAGCTTAGTGCATAAGAGTTTGGTACTGCACTGAAATGGGCATTGTCCAGATCAGTCACAGCAGTCAGGTTTAGATCTTGCCCAGAGGTACATCAGCTTTGAAGCTGATTAACTTAGGTTCAAAGCTGCAGGGGTCAAAGTCCATGCATGCTGATAGGACTAGCTTGCCTTCCATAGAAAAAAAAAATGATTGTGAGAAAACCTCGCACAGCAGACCCTCTTCTGTTCAATGTGGACCATCAAGCAGTTCCACATTGAACAGAGCTCCACTTTTTGATTGGCTCGTATACTGGTATAAGAGCCAATCAAAAACGCACACAGCAGACCCTCTTTTGTTCAATGCGGAACATCAAGCAGTTCCGCATTGAAAAGAGCTCCGTTTTTTGATTGGCTTGTATACCATATATGGTATATGGGCCAATCAAAAAAAAAAAAAAAAACAAAAACAAAGCGGAGGAAAGACTCCGAAATAGGGATGTCTGTTTTTTTGAAAATTCTGTGATTTGTCACCCGGACAAATTGCAGAATTTTCAAAAACCTCCCAGACAGGAACCCAAAAAAGAGGACGTGTCCGGGGAAACCCGGACGTATGGTAACCTTACAGACACACACGCACACACACGCACACACACACACACACACACACACACACACACACACACACACACACACACACACACACACACGCACACACACAGTTTAATATATACATATGTATACCAACATGCACTTAGACAAAAGTATCCCCAGGTGATGTAATTCTTACTGCTGAGATATGCAAAGGTACACTGATTGCCAATAATGCAAATCATATCATGTAATACAAATCATAGTCATAAATATACTGCATCGTGCAAAATCACACTAAAAGCTATGAAGCATGACAAACTATAGTCACACAAACACCGTGTTGTGTAAAATCATATTGACAGGTAATAAGCATTACAAATCACAATCTCCGTAATCTCCAGTCTCTCCTATTGTGTTATTCTAGAAGTATGCACACAAAATAATTCTGCTACCCCCCTCAGCTCTAAACTACAAGGTGCCCCCTGGATGATTTTAAATAGGGATGAAAAAAAAATTACATGAAAGCTCACTGCAAACCTGCCAAAACTCGTAATAAATAAGAAATTCTGCTACCCCACTCAGCTCTAAACTACAAGGCACCCACTGGTTGAACACTCACAGAATCAAAAAACAAAAATCACCTGAAAACTCACTGCAAACCTGCTAAAATGCTTTATAAATAAGAAAGTGTGTATAAACTTTTTCTTATTAATCAGCTATTCAATATGCAATGTTTTTTGGGTTGAATAGTTGTATTGATATTACGTGTTTCTTTTTTCACTTGTAATGCATATAGTTCACACACATACACAAATACACACACACACACACACACACACACACACACACACACACACACACACACACACACACACACACACACACACACACACAGCTATCCTCCTCCAAGCTTAATTTAATTAAGAATTGTACTTGCAGCAGTTTCTGATGCCACTGTGCTTGGTTAAGGAGGAATAGAGTGACCTTAAGCTTATATTCTTTAATGCTGTGTATGTAATCTTATATACCCTACTAATGAGCTCCCAATACTTAACTGCCCCATAACAAGCATTTTAAATAGGTTTGCTGCTGCCTCACTGATTGTTTTTTTTTTCTTACCTGAAGATTCTTGGTCTCTGGGTTGTCATCCTGCTCCATTTTCCCCCCAGGCTCATTTCGTTCCTCTATCCTGCCCCCACTACTTCAAAATTAAAACCTATCCACACCACTCCCCTTTCTCTTTTAGGTCCACCCTCATCATCCATTCTCTCCATCTCTCAACATATTTCTATTAATATTACACTAGCACCTTGTCGATATACTACTCCCACTCCTTCATTTCTACAAACTTTACTACTCTCCTTCAGTAATACACGTAGGTAGTTTTTCTGATTACCACTCTAATAATCCTTAATCTAAAATGATTCTCCTTATTGTCTTATCACTAATGCTCTTCTCCCCATCTTAACTTTCATCATATCTAGTCCCTGTCCAACCTATGCTAAGCTTTCCTACAGACACTACCTCTTACACCAGTAACACAAATCACTACTCCCTACCCATCACTACTTATCTCTTTCACACAGACAATATATTGTTCTTTAAACCTAAATGGTTTCAGACACAGCTGTACCTGTTTAACATTAAAATTACTGACAATTTAACCAAAGTTAAATCTTACCTTTACTATACAATTCTGAAATTCCTCTAGCTCTGTGGTGACAACCACCCTAACCATGGTCCCAGCATCACTCAGTTCCCATTCTTAGCCCTTACTCCAGGTTCACAAAATATGCTTAAATTTATCTCAGTAAACACACATAGCACGTGCAGCAAAATCTCTGAGTTGCATGCTTGGATAACTGCACAATCTCCTGACATACTAGTTGTGATATAGGAAACACTGCCAGCCCAGCTATCTGGATTTTTGGAAATAATTCTATGTCATTTGTGAATATTGATATGATTTATACAGAAGTATGTGCTGAACAGGGTTTGTACGTACTGAGCTTCAAGGATGTATCCACAGTATACCCTACTGGAAAATAACAGAAATGTATATAAACTATATACCTGTGCAAATATATGATTTAATAGTAGAAACTGGAACATACAGAGTTAACTTGCAAAACATCAAGAAAAAAAGTTGAAATTAAAGTGTTTTAAGATTGTACTATAAAATTAGTTTATATGCAGCAAGGAGACAGGATATCTAGAACTAGGGTGCCTTCTGCATTGTTTTGTGTTTTATTATTTTACATTCTCTAGCAGGTGCAAACATCTGAAGGCTATGTATTTTCACAGACATTTGCTAAATTCTGTTAGTCTCTGACATAAGAGGGGGTTAGCTTGGAGACTGAAGTCAGGTGACAAAAGTGATGGCATCCAAGCTAACCCAGCATTAATATTTGATATTAATTTAAGAACTCTCTCAGAGAGAGACTGTGCATTTTGTATTTTGTCCTGGACCTAGAAAGAACATCGACTCGTTATCAGCATCTGCACTTACCCTGAAAATAGTAAGTAACTAGGGTACAGTGATTTATTTTAGATATATATAGGAATATATAAAGATTAGTTTACATGCTTTCTCTATTTTGAGACTGTTCTGCAATGTTGTTTTAAAATATTTCCTGTGATTTCGAACTCTGAAGTTACTGTGTTGATGTACTGAGTATTGTCTTGTTCTTTTATTATTTATTATTAAATGTATTTAAACCTATCTTTCTGGTTGATATTTGTGAGACATATTTAAGCTGTTAGAGTACTTGGATATGTATTTGTTGACACTGTACAGGCCACTCTTAATAGCCTGGCACTTAGTCAAAATTACCATTTGGATTATTAGTAACATTACACAGTAGGATTGGACACCTTTTGGTAAGGGCAGAAGTGAATATAGAAATGATTAATACAGAAGTATGTGTTGAACAGGGTTTGTACAGTACTAAGCTTCAAAGATGTGTTCACAGTGTACCCTACTGGAAAAGAACAGAAATGTATATAAACCTATATACCTGTGGAAATGTATGTTTTAATAGTAGAAACTGGAACATACAGAGTTAAATTTCAGAACTTCAAGAAAATAAGTTGAAATTAAAGTGTTTTATGATTGCAGCAAGGAGACAGGATGTCTAGAACAAGGGTTCCTTCTGCTTTGTAAGTGTTTTATTGTTTTATTTCCTCTAGCAGGTGCAAAGATCTGAAGGCTATGAATTTTCAAAGAGAGCTGCTAAATTCTGTTAGTCTCTAACAAAAGGGGTTTAGCTTGGAGACTGAAGTCAGGTGACAAAAAGTGATGTCATCCAAGCTAACCCAGCAGTAATATTTGATATTTATTTAAGAACTATCTCAGAGAGAGACTGTACATTTTGTATTTTGTCTTGGACCTAGCAAGAACATCCACTCATGATCAACATCTGCATTTGCCTTGCTAACAGTAAGTAAGTAGGGTAAAACACTTTCTCTTATAGATAGGAATATACTAAAGATTAGTTTAGATGTATTCTGTATTTATTTGAGACTGTCCTGCAATGTTGTTGTAAAATATTTCCTGTGATTTTGAACTCTGCAGTTACTGTGTTGATGTACTGAGCATTGTCTTGTTCTTTTATTATTTATTATTAAATATATTTAAACTTATCTTTGTGGCTGATATTTGTGAGACATATTTAAGCTCTTAGAGTACTTGCATATGTATTTGGTCACACTATACAGGCCACTTCTAATTGCCTGGCGCTTGGTCAAAACTACCATTTGGATAATTAGTAACATTACACAGTAGGATTGGGCACCTTTTGGTAAGGGCCTTAAAATAGCTGATAAGGATTTCTGGTGGCAGTGATAACTACCTTATAGTCAGGGCAGAAGGGGGCATAGCTAGTAAACCTGTGCCAGCCTTTCCCAGGTGTGTGTTTTTGTATAAATCAAATCTCAAAGTGTGCGTGTGTGTGTGTGTGTGTGTGTGTGTGTGTGTGTGTGTGTGTGTGTGTGTGTGTGTGTGTGTCAGCTACTTGAGCATGGACATAACACACTGGTTGGACAGAGAGAGTGTTGGGAGGACTTGGCTTGGACCCTTGGCTAAGGACTCAACTCTATAGCTGTGCCAGTGTGGAGTCTTACTGGGGATCTGGAGAAAGAGGGAGAAACCAGTCCCAGACTGATTGTGATCTCTGTGTGCTCTTATGGGAAATTGCACCTTATTGTATATGTACTTGTCATCCTCCCAGTGTGTACGTCCCCTAGCTGTTGCCAGTGGTGAGGATTGAGGATTGAGGCTCCTTGATTACTGGGCCAGTACAGGGGTGTCCCACTAGTAATCACTGAAACCTGTCTTAAATCACACATAAAAGATATCGAATTACTTTGTCCTGGCTTTAATATGTTCAGAGCTGATAGACTTAAAAGAAAAGGAGGCAGAGTTGCAGTAACATATCCTGATTCTATCTCCTTAACCCCTCACAACCAATCCATACCCTCCTTTGACAAAGCTGAATTATTGATCACCTACCTTAAATTAAACAACAATAAAAGTATCTGCATTATAGCTTTATACATATCCCCTGGCAATAATTTATCAACTCTGGAAAGTATCCTATTATGGGTGTCAAAAATATCTCTCTGGAAACAGTAATATTAGGTGATGTCAGCACTGACTGGCAGAAACTTAACTTACAATTCCCCACAGATAGCATAAACCTATTTGGATTTTCTCTACTAATTACTCACCTAAGCTTTACCAGTTTCGCAAACCAAAATGGCTCAATTATTGATTGGATTTTGGTCTCCCATCCTAGCAATTTCTCTATATCCAAAACACTTCCAATCTCTATCAGTGATCACCACCCCATCTGCACAACTAAACTTATCTCTCATTCCTGCAGGCAACATACCTACAAGACAGTATGAAAGCTATCCATCTTTGAGCTGCAGGCCTTTACAAATATATTAAACTCCATGAATTGGTCCTTCTTTAAATACTTAACTCTAGGTGATACAGTTAAACAATTTAATTCTATATTCCTAAACAGTTTAGACAGTTTAGCTCCCACCAGAAGGAAAAGAGTCAAAACCAACTATACTCCTTGGCTTTCTGTCTATAACAGATCACTCATGCAAAAAAGAGACAAGGCTTGGACAACTTACCTAAAACATAAGACTCATATTAATTTACAGCATTTCAAAGCAATGTGTAACCATGTAAAGAAACAGGTTAATTTAGATAAAAACAATTCTATGCAAAGCGACAAGATCAGCACAAATCCAGTCCAAAAACCTTCTGGCACACTATAAAAAAAATCCTACACCCAGGAAGTCAGTCCTCCCCCCAACCCTCCTCTGATAGTACCTCCCCTGACATTGCATCTCAATTTAACTCTTAATTCATCGACAGCATAGCTTCTATCACTAACAAATTCCCTCCATCACCCTCTACTTTCTCTCAGCCTCCTATTACCTGTCACTCCACATTTTTCCTTCAACCAGTTCACACGTCCTTCATCAAATCCCTCTTTTGCAAGCTCAAGCCATGTTCCCACACTATAGACAATCTTCCTAATGAATTCCTAAAAATGGCTGCTGCCTCAATTACTTACCCAGTCTCCATAATCAGTAATAGATCTATCAGGGAAGCTTATGTCACTTGCCTGTGGAAAAATCCTTCTTCCTTCCCCTCCACAAAGGTGGCACCTACACAGAAATTTCTAACTTTAGGCCAATTGCTATTCTTTCTCCAGTATCAAAATTTCTAGAAAAATGTATCCATGAACAATGTCTTCAATACGTAGTTGACAATAATCTTCTCTCTTCCACCCAATATGGATTCAGACCAGCACACATCATTATCCCTGCTCTACTATCCTTTGCTGATGCTATCAATAAAGCTTGTGATTCAGGAAACTTTGTCTTTTCTCTGTTCTTAGATCTGTCCAAAGCCTTTGATATTGTCACCCACCCCATACTCTTATCCCATCTATCTCTTCTGGGCTTAACTGAAACATCCTTACAGTGGTTCATGAGCTATCTCTCTAAAATATATCAATTGTCAAATGGAACTTTAACTTCTCTCCTTACTTACCAGTCAGTACTGAGGTACTCCAAGACTCAAGTACTAGGTCCACTCCTCTTAAACATTTTTATTAACCATGTTAATATTGCCACCAAACAAGCCACCCTAATTCAATATGCCGGTGAGTCTTTATTAATCTGCTCCACTAGGAATCTTTTTCATCTACGGAGCTTAACTCAAGAAGCATTCAGTTCCATTGAGTCTTGGCTTACCAACTTGGCTTACCAACAACCATCTACTACTTAACCCAAAAAAAAACTAAACTTCTACTATTTTTATCCAAACATTCTCCAGATACTTGAAACTTTGCTATTACTGTTTGGTGTAACTATCGACAAAAATCTTATGTTTGACCTGCATATTACCAACAACATAAAAAAAAATCAAAAATTGGGAATGATGTATAGGGCTGAGAAATTCATCTCCAACTCCACAAGAGTAACCCTTGCCCACCTATCTCATACTCTACTTTCTATATGGTTCACCTATCTAACTAATCTTCACTCTTCCCTCAAAGCAAAACTTAGTCAGTGTTATAATAAAAATAGCTAAATTTGCCACAGGCTAAGCTCACTGCTTTCACCATTGCTCTGCTCTCAAGTCCCTAAATTGGCTCAAACTACCCCACCTTTTTCACCTTTAATCAACTAACACTAACACGCAAAATACTGTACAACTCCTCATTTTCACAAACTACATCATCGGTACTTCAACACTATATTCCATCCCGTGACCTACGCTCTTCTCACAAGTATCTACTATGTATTTGCAAACCTCAAAGATCTAACGGTATTAGTCTGCACTCTCACTGTTTGGTGAATCATGGAATAGCATTTCAGAATCAGTCAGACAATACCCCACTACTATTCCTTCAAGTATAGGCTGAAAGAACATCTAACCAATAATTGTATATGCTCAAACTCCACACCATCTTAATACTCTTTTCCATTCCCTTCTCCCCAGTCTTAATAGACTTTTTCTTGATTTATCCTACTTCCCTTCCTACATTACTTATTTTCTAGTCTAAACTTTCTAGAATCCATTAATCTTCTAATGTTCCTTCTCTCTATTCTGACAGTAACCCTTATTATCCTAGAAATTATGACTGAAATTTACTACCCAGTTCTCTTGCCAGAAAGTGTATATAGTTCATATAACTTATTACTTATTATGTAATATATTTGTCATGCATTATTATGTAACATAATAATAATAATGCATCCAAGATTATCCAAGTGCAACTAACTCTGGGCAAGACCGCAATCCAAATTGTAGCTTGCTACAGATCCCCCACCATGCCCCAGGATTCCCACTCCTCATTTCTTGATACACTGGAAAATATTAGGTACAACCTAACACCCTAATAATGGGTGATTTCAACTACCCCACCATTAATTGGGAAAACTACTCATGTACCAACTCTTTTGCTCAACGTTTTTTGGAATTCATAAATTCCAATGCCTTGGATCAACTTATCCATGCCTCCACCAGGAGCAGCAATATTCTAGACCTGGTCATTACCAATATGGGCAACCAGTGTTCCACACCAGAGGTCAATTCCTCATTGGTCATATCCGACCACAAGCTAATCACCCTAGACATCCAAATCCTGACCCCACCCCCTATGGGAAACCATCGTAAAAAATTTCTCCAAAGCCAACTTCACTCTTCTTAAGACAAGAAGTGGCAAACTTCACGACACCCATGCAGACGGACAATAGAGGTACGTCTGCTGAATCCTACACAAATGCACTTTATAAGCACCTACATGAGTGAATGGATCATGCAATCCCAAACAGAACCAAGATGCTATTCTCCAAAAAAAAGAAGCCAATCTGATGGTCCCCTGGCATAAACAAACTCTACAACAGAAGAAAGAAACTGTTGCAAAAAAGAGTAAAATCCCATGATTGGAGGAACTCCCTGGTCGGCCTCAGTAAGATGCTGAGATCCCTCATAAAATTTTCCAAAGCTAGTTATGAAAACAAAATCACCACTGATTCTAAAGTCAACCACACAGCATTCTATAGCTATGTCAAGAATCTCAATGGCAACACTATGATCTGCTCTGAGTTACAGTACAATGGCATTAAATATACAGAACCAACTGATATTGCCAACATCCTGGCAGATAGGTTCAGTGCTAACTTTACCCCCCTCTTATCCCCAAAGGGCCCATCTCTATACCAGAAGAATGAAAATTTCCTGTAACCACGGCTGCACAGGAAAAAACATACTCTCCAAAGCCAAGAATACAGAATCCATGGGACCTGACAACATCCAAGGCTGCGTTCTACACAAACTACAGAATGAACTGGCACCCCACCTATGTACCATGTTAAATCATAGCCTCACCTCAGGCTTTGTGCCCACTGAATGGTGCACATAGATGGTTATCCCACTCCACAAAGGGGGAGCTGCCACGGACCCCAGGAACTACCGCCCCATTAGCCTGACGAGCCTGGTCTGCAAGGCTATGGAACATATCATCATGGAACTTAGAAACAATGACACTGGTAATCTCCAATCTCTGGACCCCACCCAGTTTGGGTTTGTAAAAGGCAGATTATGTCTCCTATACCTGATAGACTTCTTTGAAGCGGTCACCAAAGCCATAGATGAGGGTAAGGTGGTTCACACAGCCTATCTAGATCATGTCAAGACTTTCAACGCCATCCACCACTCTGGAATTATAAACTCACTAAACTAGGTATAAATCCCTATGTCACAAAATGGGTTGCCAACTGGCTCACTGACAGAACTCACACTGTGAAAGTAGCAGACTTCAAATCCGACTTTAGACCAGTGACAAGTGGAGTACCACAGGGTTCAGTCCTGGGTCCTCTCCTGTTTGGCATCTACTTCTCTGAAGTACAGGTTAACACAGAAGGTCTTTGGCTAATGAAGTTTGCAGATGACTGCAAACTAGGAGCCATAATCAAAAATCCTAACGATGTGGACATCCTACAAAAGGGGCTCACTGAGACAGATGCCTGGTGTCAAAGCCATGGCCTCAAGCTCAATGCCAAAAAGTGCATTGTCATCCCTTTTGGGAAAAACTCTGTACCCATGAACTACCACATAGGCGGTAGTTTACTTAACACCAAAAGTGTGATAAGAGACCTTGGGACACAACTGGACAGTAGTCTCTCCTTTGATAATCATGTCACCACAGTAGTCAGGAAATCCTTCTACGTGGCACACCTCATCACAGAAGGTTTCTCATCCAGGAAAAAAGAGGTCATTGTTCCCCTCTACTTGTCACTCATTAGACCCATTATAGAATACAGCACCCCTTTTGGTATGTACCTCACAAGACATCTACAACAACTGGAAAGGCCGAAGAAATATGTCATAAAGAGAATTACTGGCCTCAACAGATGTCCTATGCAGACACTCTTAAAAAACTCCAGCTTTACTCTGTCGCATATTGCCTACTCCGATGTAATCTCTGCCAAACATACAAAGCTATGTCAAACCCAGAGCTGTTGGACATGCTCCACTTAAAGAAGTCCCAATCCCTCAGAGCTACATGCTCTAGGGACCTAAACCTTGTCACCACAATAAACAGAACATGCTGGAGAGATAGATTCCTGCCCCAGAGACTTTCCATACTCTGGAACAAACTGCCTGTCTGTATCAAACAAAGCTCCTCATTAGCAGCCTTCAAGAAAAATCTTGATGAATGGATGGGTGATAGGAAATTCACCCCGGGGATCACTTCTGTGGCTCTGCTCGACAGGGGCACAGGAAAATAATTTTCTTGGGTGGCAAAAGCCAGGGCACCTTTTGGCTAGGCTTATATAGGCACTAGGGCCAATAGCCTAGTACCTACCTATGAACCTGTGAACAAATGTATTAGGAACTCTCTCCAATCTTCTATATAATGTATGTTCAACTTTATTTCTTGCTTTATATTTGCTTATTTTCTTCTTTTATTGTATCCACAAGTTGTAGTCCTGTGTGATTGTCTTAGTCTTTTTAACCAATGTTGATTTGCAATTCTGTTTAAATTGAACTGTAGAGCTTTTCTCCCCAGTCCACCACTGAAAATGGACTCAAACCCAGTTGGACTTTCTCAGTAAACAAATGTCAAATAAATAAATAAGTAACAATTATGAAAAATCACATTGACAGCTAATAAGTCATAATCACATGTACACTACATTGTGTAAAACTACAATGACAGCTAATAAGCATGACTATAGATCCACTACATTAACAGCTGAAGTATTTCCATGTGGGAAACCTATCAAACTGCACAGACCTGCATCACAGGCACTTTCATTGGAACACACACATACAGACACACGCTTGCATGCATACACATACACACAGATGTGCACACTCACATACACAGACTCACACTCATACTAAACTAACACATACATACACACACAAAACTAACACACACATACCACACACTAAACTAACACATACACCGACACACACACACAAAAGCATGCACACAAAGAAACAGAAACCATTTACCTTCCCACATGCACGCATACAAATTACACATTCTAACCTAGGGGTGTCCAACCTTTTGGCTTGCAGGGCTGTATTGAGTGAACAGAAATTGTCTTGGGGCCGCATATAAAATATATCATATAGTTAACTCTTTTGCTGCCACAGGCGACCAAAGTCGACCTCTTGGCTGTACTGTAGGAGCATTCGAACAATGAATGAATAAATGAAATAAATGGCTAATATTTGCCTTAAAATTCTAATTCTCATTCTAATTCTAATTCTCCAGTCTAACAGTTAACTCTAACATCTTAGTTAATATAAATATATATATATATATATATATATATATATATATATATATATATATATATTTTTTTTTTTTTTTTTTTGCAAATAAACAGATATTCACTACAGCAATAGCATTTCATACTGGGAAAACAGCTCCAGCAGTCCAGCTATGTAAAATGTCAACATTGGCAGTCATACAATACTATAATCCACAAAAATAAGCCAACAAATTTGCAATAAAGTAAATAATTCACATTACTGACTTAATAAAACAGTTCTAAATAAGCTAAAAGAGGGTCTCACCCAAACAAATGACTAGTGCCAGAAACATGGCCTCAAGCTAAATGCCAAAAATGCATCATCATCATCCCCTTTGGGGAGAGTGATGTCCCCACAAATTATCACATTAATAACAATGTTGTAAGCACGCAATCAGTCGTGAGGTGCTTGGGCACCCAGGTTGATAGAAACCTGACTTTTGACCACCATGTTGTCTCCATTGTACGGAAAGCTTTTTACATGGTCCACCTCATTAGTAAGGGTATCTCATCCAGGGACAAGGTGGTCATAACATCCCTGTATTCTTCCTTTATAAAAGCCATTACTGAGTGCAAAGCCCATTTTGGCATGTACCTTAGCAAAACACCTTGCCAAAAGAAAAACTACAACCATTTCTGACAAAAAAGGTCAAAGGACTAAGGTCACTTAGTTATCCAAACAGACTAAAAAGCTTCTTGCTTTCCTCTTTCTCTCACTGGCCCCTATAAATTTCATCACTGGCTTACTTTCCAAGCTAAGAAAGATCCTGCCTTACGACACTTCCTCCACCTCAGAAATACTGGTTATACTTAAAACGCTCACTACAAAGACCATAGCCTTCACTGCAACATAAACAAGCCACTCTGTATGGACAGGTTCTTGATACAAAACCTTCAACTTCTGTAAAAATGCTCCTCTCATTATCCAACAATGTAGTTCAGAACACGACAACTGGATGGAAACCATAAATGTACTCCTTGAGTAAGTAGCATAGCCTTCATCAAACCGGATGGAAAATCCACATACTAAACTTTCCTAGCTGGATAGCTAAGAACTAATATTGGTTACTCAAGTCTACTTGCCCAAGAAGAGGGGCCTATTTAACTAAGAATTCCATTTGCAAACATATGTTCAGTATACATATTAAATCTCTCTCTCTCTTTCATACACTCACAAAAGGGGCCCCTACATCTAAAAAAGGCAACCTCAGTAATCACATGACACACACTCACTGAATTAAATTGTCTGGAAGTAAAAATATCTGAAACAAAAAATCATACTAGAGATGGACTCATCCATCCAATTTCCCACCACCAAAAGGACCATCAATAAATTAGCAAACAACTGCTCAGCAAAAAGTAAATCAATAAGAAATCCATAAACTCTCTAAGATCATACTACATGCTGGGGTAAACATATAACTTTCCTCCAATCTAAAGCCGTTTGACATTCAGACATTTTAATTTGTACAGAAGTTATTCACAGACTGACAGTTTATTGAGCTGTCACATTAGCACTCTATGCTTACGTCCGAACCAATAAAGCATACTTGTCAATTCCAAAAGAATTAAAGTAGCTTAATAAGGTTATTTGCATGGTTACATGGCAGTTTATATTGAAAATAAGCAAAGATATTAAAAAGGCTCTGTTTCTCATATTTATGCTGAAAAGTCTTACAACCTTCTGATTTAGTATGGAACCATACCTCTCAACCTTAGAGCAATAAATCTGGAGAAAGAGAAAAATAAAAGTGGGACACAGGCCCAAAAATAGTTATGCATCACAGACACCATTGAAATAACTGTAACTGCAAACATTATATATCACTTATAATCTTTCTATCCCATCATTGTCAGTTAAGCATTATATGGCTCATTCAATCCTGCCTTCTTTTGCAACAAAGAAAACCATGCTTCGAAATGACAAATGCATTAAAAATAATAAATAAAACACATTGCATCCACATCTTGCAACTTCCTACCTGCAAACAACCACAGAACTTTCACTGAAACTAGGGCTGCTTATTTCCCAGGAATAATAGCTCTCTCTAATTAAGTCTAATGGGATACAGTCTACCAGGATCTGGACTACCTGAAATAAATTAAATTGTGGCCTGCAAATTGCAAGTGCACTTTGTTTAATTAAACTGTATTTCTAAGCCCACTTACTGTATTTTTCAGTAACATCCCAATATCCATTTCCAGGTCACTTTTCAAGACATTGGCAATGGTAGAGTTGGCATCCTCCAGATCCCTACAGGACCACACTCATACTGCTAGCATTGTCCATTAAATGTAAATGGCAAGAAGCTACATCTTAACAAATCTACTTTTGGCATTCCTAGTACCCAAGTATCAGATTTTGAAACAAAGAAACATTCTCCACAGTCCACACACACACACACACACACACACACACACACACACACACACACACACATATGCACGCACGCACACACACACACACACACACACACACACACACACACACTAAAACCCACAACATTTAAAAAATGACATTGTGCCCACCTGATTTGCCAGTATTGATGATCCATCAAAGCTATACTTATTGTTGTCCAATCTGCCACTGCTTAGAACCCACCAATGACAAAAACAGTGCTGGGAGCTTTTTTGTTTGTCAGAAAAAAACAATTCAACTTTATATGCTACAGTCCAACAGAGTCAATCTACTACTGACCCAGTAACCCTAGGCTGCTATTTCATTCTTACTCCCTGGAACTGCATTACATTGGATGACTAATTTTATTTCCTAAGCAAAAGACACAAATTTGAAGATGAAGCGAAAATCCATACAGTTGAGAGGTATGATTTCATATTCAATACACCACTCTCTGTGTCAGGAAAGCCACCATTTAATGAAAGTGTACTTTTAATGTACAATATATTTGCGAGCTAACTTATTTGTGTTCAGTAGGTAGATTGATCATCATTAGCCTCTTTGTGCATGTGTCTTTCTCTGTCTCTCTGTCATGCACACATACGCACACACACTCTTCTTTTACTTTCACATACACAAACATTCTGCTTTCATGCATGTACTCACTCATTCACTCACTCTGTACTTACCTATTAATACAGATAAGTGCTGTCCCTTTCAAAGGCAATGACGGAAAATCCATACATGATTCCCTCTTCAGTGAGAACACACACATACACCACACACACACACACACACACACACACACACACACACACACACACACACACACACACACACACACTGATTCTTTGGCACGAAATAGTGGCGGGAACACACAGATCCTTCTTTGGCTCAAAAAAAAAAATCAAAACTAGAATGGTGCTTTGGTGCATGTGCACACCGACAGAGTTATAGGTCACGGGCATGAAAAACACAAAACAAAAAAAAGTGTTTTGGGGCATGCGTATATTGATGTTGCAGTTAGAGGTTGGGGGCCGCATGGAAGAGCTCTGAGGGCCACATTCGGCCCGCGGGCCGCAGGTTGGACACAACCATGCACAGAGTCACGCACAGATATACACAGAGCCAGACATACAGCCTCTGCATAGAACTACTTATCCCTGCAGGTATTTGACAGCGAAAACTGTGTAGAACAGAGATGTCATGGTACTCACAGCTCTGCCATACTCACCTTCCCCTGATCATATAGTCCCATATCCTAGAATGGGTGTATGAGGTTAATGGCTGCATATATTTACATACTTTTCCACATCTCTGCAATGATTTTGTGTAAGGCATAAAGTTATGAATCCCATTACTACTTAAGAGTGCATACAGATCAATGCATAACGGTGTGCAATGGCCTCATTTACACAGGCTGGGCCTGCAGCCTGCTGCATTTGCATTCATATGAGACACTGAAAACCCTCATTACTCAATTGCTCATTGCTAGATTAATGGGAACTGAAGGTTTTATGAATCATTATCTTCAAAAGAACACATGCACACAGACAGATGCACACGCATGCGCACACACACACACGCACACACACACACACACACACACACACACACACACACACACACACACACACACACACACACACACACACCTCTCTTTTTCTGTAGCTTCATTGAGATGTATATCAACTCTTTGGATTTTAGGTGAGTATCATTCATTTTAGTTGCATATTTCAGGATTCACTACTCTGATTTGCATTCGGTGACTCAGTGGAAGAAGATAAATGCATTTTGTTTTGCATGCCATTATGCTTTAACTATAACTTCCCTTTTTATAATAGAAAGACTACTGACTTGAGTTAATAAGAGATAAAACCAGCAAATATAAAGAGAAAGCATTTAATGTTATTATTACTTTGTTTTACTTCCCTTTCTGCTGCACACCTTTCAGATATTGTAAATCACACACAGATTATTTAGATAGACCTATGAAAGATTTTGTGGTAACCATCTAATCAACATATAGGTGCTGTTTAAAGGATCACACTCTGCTGTTGTACAAATGCAACACTTTCATAAGCACCATTCATCTTGACAAAAATAAATCTTTTATATCTATTTTAGCCTGACTGCATAGTCTTACCTAGACCTACAGGATGTGAAAATCAGATGTATTTTCCAGAATATTGGGATATCAGAGATAACTATTTAAATGGGAAACACAAACTTGATTCATAGAAATTAATGTTTACAAGATCTTTCACTGAAGTTGATTTCAAAACATTTTCTTCATATTGAAATACCTTGTTTCTGTTTAATATGTTTTCTAATAACTTCATATTCAGTCTCATTTAATTGTGTTAAACATGTTAGTTTTTCTTATTGTACTGCAGATAGGTTTATTTTATACTTCATAGGATGGTATTTAGCGATATTACCCACTCACGTACTTCATTTATCTATTGTTGTACTGTTTTGCTATTTTAGGTTCAGGAAAGATTTCCCACTGAATTCAGTGAGTTATTATTAATTGCCTAAGTTTCTGTAGAATAACACTTTAGTTAGTTTGCACATGCTGTTATGAATGCAGTGTTCCATGGATGTTTTTCTACTATGCTTATGTAAGATTTTATCAACTCTTCATTTAGTATGATAGATATGTTAGAGTATCAAAGAAAAAGAGAAAGAGAGAGAAATGGATACATGGACATTCACATATAACAAAGGCCATTTCTAAGAGGGGAATAGTTCATATCACATTTTGCTTCCACTTTGTTTCCAGTTTATAGCTGGAACTAGCTGTTTAAATTGTTATTTACGTCATTTAGAAATAATACACCAGGCCTTAAATGCTATTTTTTTTAATGTTGTCCAAGATCACATCCTGGTTTGGAAAAAATGTGACAGATTTTTCATTGTGAGTTGCATTGATTTTATTCTTTCTCCAAGGTACAGGGATGTCAGAGTGAGTAAGAACAATAAAGCCATGTTAATTATATGGATGTTGCGAGGGGGTAGCAGTAATTTTTTGTTGTTTTGCTTTGTGGTGTATTTTCTAATTAACTGTATAAGCTCAAGTACATATGTTACTAGCACATGTTTATTCCAGCTTTCAGCTACAAACTGTATTTGTTGGGATAATGTGATATGACTTCACTTGTTTCAAACATTCAATGTGTCACCATTAAACATACATTTTGTGTGTATGTGTGCATATGTGTGTTAGAGAAGTGTGCTTATATCTTGTGTTGTTAAATGTTAATAGAACAACTCTTGCCTATTTTTTTCTTTTTTCTCAAGACATTTTCTGAGTTTTATTCTTATGGAAATAACAAAACCTATACATCTAAGGTAAACTGTAAATATCTGCTGGCTGGAATAATGAGATTCCAGAAATACAGACCAGTAACATACAGTTAATTTATTATTGGTAACATACGTGCATTTAGAATATAATTTCACATGCACGCAGAAAGAACATTTTACCTTTCCTTTGCATAAATCACCTAGGTACAAAAAGAAAATATAATCAAAACTTCTGAACTGAGAGGATTAGATGTTAAGTCTTCTAGGCTTTTATGTTTTAAAAGCTATCCAAAGCTATCAGCATTTCCTATACTCAGTTATCTATTTTTTCCTACTAGCTGCAGTTTCCTCAGAGCATCTAAAACACAAAAAGCCCATGAATATATTTGTTTCCTAGAATACACTGTTGAATTTTATGCTTATAATAATCAACGTTTCATGTCACATATTGTAATAATTGACTGTCTGCTATTTTACCCTTTTTTACTACTATAACATGATAAATGCCTCCATGCAACTTAATGGATGAGAACCTCAGAACTGTGGTGCACATTGGTGTTGTCCATGAAGTCATAGCTGTCTAAATTGTACTTATCGAATCACTGCATGCCATATGTTGATTTGATAGCAAATCATGCCTAAACAGAACAGGTGAAATTTGTTGCAGGTGCCTTGAGGGTTTCAGGAAACATGAGAAGAACCATGGTTTGACCATGTACAAGTAAAGAACATTAATGTCTGCAATAGCTGGGATGAATGGGAGTCAAAAGGCAGGATAGATGGCTACATGAAAATAATTTAAATATCTGTCCTCCCCTGATACTATCCTTTCAAGCTAAATGCAAACCAAAGTACATTAATGTGCTGCTACATTATATTTATTCAGTGTTTTTCCATGGAAGTCAGTCTGTGAAAAAACATTGATGCAGCCTGCAGTTTTCTGCCAGTTGGTTGAATTTCAGCAGCCTTCATTGAATCGTTGTAACGGTGGATTTCATTATAGCTCAAAGGTGCAATGACTCCAAGATCATTATATTAGTAACAAGGACTTGCATATCTACATGGAGATCTGAGAGCTATGGCTGGCTGAAATGATGCTTTTAAAAGATTGTTTTATTTTATTATAATCAATAGCTCTTTCAATGCAAAGTGTGTATAAAGAATTGCCAATGCTGAAACTACCTTAGATCCTATTAATTATCCTTGATTAGCTAGTGGTTTTGTAATGGCGCTAAAGGTTCTACTTTTTATTTATTGCAGCTACTCATTTTTAATGTATTTATTATAATAGGTGTACAGCTATTGTGTTATAGCACCTTTTTCTTTTGTTTATATTTGCACAGCTGGTTATGATAAACAAATTTGAGACTGAATTGTTTAGACAGGTTTGAAGAATTGGAAAGAAAACTGTTTTGGAACATTTGACACACACAAATAATTATTACTGTGTCCTTGATCAGATGACTGCACTGACACATTTATTTGTTTTCTTGGATAAAGGTTACAAATGAGTGTGCGACACACTGATAGCAACAGAGTAACAAGAACAGCAGCTGTGGTGCTTCTCAGATATAAAGTATGTGATTATAAATCATTACCAGTTTGTTAAGTAGAGGGACACACATTTTAGGATTATGAACTACGTATATAACTAAAAGCATCTGGTTTGATTGTACTGAACATGCACTATGTTTATGTTGCAAATTTTCCTTTATATATAGATTCTTAATGCTGGTAATTTTTTCCAATATTTTTTTTTTTTATTTTTTATTTAACATTTGTTAACCGGGAAATATAGGTGCATCCCAGAACTAGGTAACTCATCTGATATAGTAAACAGAAAAATCATTAGCCAGGCATGATATTTTGTTTTTTATCAACTACCTAATTAACATTTATGTGTCTGCATATCTGTACTTGTGAGATAGTTATAGTGTGTATTTGCATTCCATTTTTGTTTTGTTTCTAGATCACACAAGGAGAGCAGATGCCTGTAGGTCTGCTCTTATAATTTTTTAAAGAAAGCTGAACAATGACATCCCTTTCTTTGCTGGCATTTTGACCCATTATTGTGGTATGGTACTGTTTCTCATGCTGTTTATTTCATATTTTCATGGCCTGTCATTTTAATAACTGCACTGTCTCACATCTTAGAAGTTAAGGGTCATGGGATAGTCCAGTCATGTAGTGACCATATTTCTATCTGTGGTATTGGTTGTTCTGAGTTGGTAGGGGGATAGAGAGAGAGCAGAGGGATGGAGATCCCAGGGCAGAAGTTGTTTAATGTAGGAAAATTGGGGATGAATATGGCATAGTTTTTATTCCTTGAGAAGGAAGGAGATTCTTTCTAATGGTGTAGAATTTAACACTCATATATATATATATATATATATATATATATATATATATATATATATATATATGGTTTCACTTCATATTGCCGAAATGCTGAAATATCGAATTTCAGCATTTCGACAGTATAAAGCTGAAACCATCAGAACACCGATACCTCACAATCACAAACATCAAGCACACAGCATACAGCACACAACACACAAACCATAACACCCACACCACAAAACAATGAAATACAACACAACACCACACAGACACACACCTACACTGCACAAATGCAGGGGGCAAGCCCCCCCTGCACCCCCAACATGGGGGGGACTGCACCCCCGCACCCCCCATACTTATATATACTAACTCTGAGATCGCACATACAGTAAAAAAAAAAAAAAAAATCACACACACTCATACCTCCACCTCCCTACCCTAACCCACTTGTACAAGTTACAAAAACACTCACGCACACTCACTCACCTTAAACTGCAGACACCATCCCAGTCGAACACTTTCATACGATAACATAAATGCATAAGCACAAATTCGACATAGTCCTATTCGCGAGTATGCACTTTCGTTACTTTGTGGTTTCGGCTTCATGGACACAAATTGCTGAAATTCTGTATTTCAGCAATTCGTGTTTATGAAGAGAAACCAGATATATATATATATATATATATATATATATATATATATATATATATTTATATATATATATATATATATATATATATATATATATATATATATATATATATATATATATACACACACACACACACACACACACACACACACACACACACACACACACACACACACACACACACACACACGTATATGGATCTACTTTTAAATCACAAATTTCATAACACAGAATGCCATATTGCTGAAATGAAAATAACAAAGACTTACAATCCTGAAGGGTCAATTTTTCTCTGGGCAAGTAAACACTTGCCCAACACAGGGAAATATGCCCTTTTCCCCACTGTAGTACGATCCTAGAGTTGATATATATAGTTAGGGAGTGTGGGGAGCATAGCCCCCCACCTAGATGTTTTTTACATAGTCCAGTGTGGTTATGTTATGCTTTGTGCAAGTGTTTACTTCCCCTGAGAAAAATCATCCCTTCGGGATTGTAAGCCTTTGTTATTTTTGTTTCAGCAATATGCCATTTGGTGTTGTTGGATTAGTGATTTAAAAGTAGATCCATATATATATATATATATATATATATATATATATATATATATATATATATATATATACATATAATATGTGTGTGTGTGTGTGTGTGTGTGTGGGTGTGTGTGGTTGCAAATGCATATAGGTAGATAAGTTTATAAGGTATGGAGTTCTACTTTGCAGCATTACATAGAACAAGACAAACTTAGGAAGACTTTTCAGATTTGTTTGAGTAATTGAATCAAAGGTGCCTTGTCACCACAAAGTGTTAGTGCATAATGTTCACAACAGAGCTACTTAAAGACCTCACCAAGGCTATTCATGCTAAAGTTACCCTAGAAGAGCAGCTCCTCAGCATCAATGATAAAGGAACAATATAATATAGTGGAGCAGTGTCCAGGAATGGAGCAAATGGGATTAACTAGATCAAAACTCCTAGATGAGACAGCAAAGAATATCAATAAAAGAAGAGCACAAGGCCCTCCCACTACACCAGTTGTTTTAATATATCTGTTCTGAAGACCCGTGTATCGTGACTTTAACAATGTAGGCCAGTCAGCTCAGAGTTAAGGGTCTCATTGCTTTTCCCTACCACCCACACTGTTGGAGTTTTTCTCTTAAACCCAGTGTATCTGCTGATGCCGGCCCCTCATGATAAATGACAACATAATTTCCTCCATCTGCTTGTTTGCTGGCTTTTGACAATAGTAAGTTGTTGTGTCTTTCGGCTTTTTCCCGGTTAGTGGTTGCCACAGCGGAACTCCTGTCCGCTAATGATTGGCAGTTGATTTTTACATGCTGAGTTGCCAGCCCTAACGCACAACCTTCAACGAAAGTACACCCATTTATGCATGTCTCCACGCAGAAGACACTCTAGCTGAGCGTCGAACCAGACAGCGTCTTACTGTGAGGCGACAGCGGTACCGCAGCACCACCACCGCGGATTTGACAGTATTGTTTTGCAAAGTCTCTCCCCTTAAACTATTTCCCAGGCTAAATGACCTTTGATAAAATTGCTTAATATTGAGTATACTGATACTGCTTCCCTAGATTGTAGTATTATTTTAGTAACTTTTTACTATAATTAGTTTACTTGTTCCTGTTGGTGGTAGAAGAAAGTTTCACAGCTAGTTGTTTTGTATTGAACTTTAAATACTCAGTTACAAGTCCACCTAAACATTATCCTAAACAAAACAAACTCAAAGCAATTATAGTCACCCCTGTCCCCCTAAGCATTCCTGTGGGTATCATAGACCAGCATTTCCCCACAACTTCTCTAGCCAGCCTGATTGATTTGGGTATTTAGTCAGTGTAAGAACTGTTTCATGCTGTCTGATCATCTATTACTCAAACACTATAACACAGTGTGTATGAGAGATACACATATATTGTGTCCTTGGAGGCAAAGATCTCACGCTTAGTAACCTCAGATACCAAAATCGTCAGCAGCAGACCACACGTCAGACTTCTCCAAGTCCATCAGAATACACATAATCCACCATATGCTGAAGTTCTGAAGATTAAGTTGCCTAAACCTCAAAGACCTCTGGAATACAACACAGGCACAAAGCACACTCAGCAATTTAAGCCTACTTCCTCACACAGCACAAGGAGTCCCAAAGTCATGGATGCTGAGCCCATAAGGCAGGCATCGACCCAACCAAACATTCTTGCTATAGGGGACTCCATTGTAAGACATACAGATGTGCCTCTTACCAGGCTTAGCAAGGAAGGAGTGATGGTTAGCTCCTTGTCTAGTTTGAGGATCAGTCAAATCACATATGCACTCAAGTCCTTGAACAACTAGTATCAGTATGACTCTGTTATAGTTCATGCTGGTGTCAGTGATTTGAGGTGTGCCTCTCAGGACTATACGAATGGACACATGAGGACGTTCTCAGACTATGTGTCCCAGGCAGGCATGAAGTTAGCATTGAGCAGCATTCTACCCTCTACAAAGATAATGTATATTTGCATATGAACAAAAATAATTTACTTCAATAATTGGCTTAGTTTTTGGTGTCACTCAAAGGGGGTCCAATATTTGTCACCCTGGGAAGGTATGATCAACATACCACTCTGCTTCACCAGGGATGACCTGGATCTGTCCTATCTAGGGTTTTGATTAATAGCAAGGACATTGTGCACCCCATAGTCCCTTTTTTAGGCAATGCCAACAAACATAATAAAACAAGAAAAGAAAAACATGAAGGTGTTATTCGATGCTAGAAGCCTAAACAAGAAACTCTGCTACCTACAAGCTCTTCTGACACTGGAGGTTGTTGACATCTTTGTAGTGACTCAGACATTGTAAAAAAGGAGAGGAGTGGCCCAATTGTAGAGTACAGGAGTGAACACACCAAGACAAATATTCAAAACAAAAACATAAATTCCTAATACTGCAAACACCACACTGAAGGAGCAAAAAACAATGTAAAGTCCAATGTAAGATCCAATGCTCTTTATTATAAGTTAGGTATGCGCTTTTGCAACCAGCCCTGGTTGCTTCCTCAGACCAAAGATTATAAAAAGACATCATTCCAAACTTTAAAATCTTTAAATCCTGTGTCACATGACTATAACCAATTAATTAATTAAGCGAATAAAAGGAACAAGTACATTAAAAATACACAAAAGTTAATTCAATACAATATATAAAGAAACAGCATAATTCAAAAAGCATTAAAATCAAATATAACATACTATATGCATAAATAACCTACTTTATTGTCTAACATTTATCTAACTAAAATTGCTAATGGTATCCTATCCATAAGTCACATGTTAAGCAGCTTTCTTCCTAATCTTCCTGCCTTTCAAAACGGGTTTCAGGGACACATAATCATTCAGCCCAGGTAATTTATGGGCTGCTAACATAAAAATCCATCTCAATTCCCTTTGCTCAGTTCTGTTACTTAAATCACCCAGTGACTGTGTCAATAATGGAGAAATAGAAGTAATAATTCTCCCCTTGTTGCAGCATATGTTTGGCCAGTGCACTATGTTCCTGTTGCCTCCTAAAACAGTAAAGATGGTCACAAATTCTCTCCCTTAATCGTCTATTGGTCTTACCAACATAAAACGCATTGCAACAGGCACAGTGAGCTAGGTATATCACATTTCTACTCTCATAGTCACCTGAGGTCTTGAACTTAAAGGATTTCCCTTGAACTTAAAGGAGAACTCTCACAATACAATTGGACCCCTCTAAAGCACCTCTCTCTCAACAAAGCCATAGAATATTTCAACTCAGCATTCCTTACAATCCTAAACCACCATGCCCCAAGTCGTACCATTAGAATAAAGACCAGAACAGCACCCTGGCTTACCTCTAATACTAAACAAAAGATCAGGCTTAAAAATAAATCTTGGAAGAAATGGCGCTCCTCTAGAAACCCAACAGACTATCAAACCTTTAGAGAGCTGAGAAACAAAACCAAAAATGCTATTATTTCAGACAAAAAGAACTACTATGTAGAACTTCAGCAATCCACAAAAAGAACCAAAAGGTTCTGGTCTACTATCAATCATCTACTTACCCCAAGTAAAATAGTAACACCTAACCCACAGAATCTAGACCCTGATAATCCCTCTTTAATAGCCAATAACTTCAATAGCTTCTTTACTACTTCCATACAAACACTAGCAAGCCATTTATCCCCTGATGCTTCCCAACTGATCTTAAGTAACACCAACAACGTCATTCCTTCCCTTCAACTTCAACCCATACCCACCTCCTACATACAATCTCTCTTACAAAAACTTAAACCCACTACCCCTCAGCAGATAAGCTTCCTGCTGAATTCCTTCAGGTAGCAGCAAAAGCTATAGCCTACCCTGTTTCGATCCTAATAAACAGATCCATAAAAGAAAGTGATTTTCCAGCAATCTGGAAGATATCACACATCATACCCTTACATAAAGGAGGCAAATCCACTGACCTCTCTAACTACCCAATAGCACTATTATCTCCACTAGCTAAAATCATGGAAAAATGTATACACAAACAACTACTTAACCATCTCCTTCAAAATAACCTACTAGCAAACACTCAACATGGATTTAGACCCTCACATAGTACGACCACTGCACTACTTTCCTTTACTAACACAATAAACTGTAACCGTAATAATAACAAACTAACTGCTTCTCTTTTCCTAGACCTGTCAAAAGCCTTCGACATGGTCATCCATAAACTTCTCCTACACATACTAAACTCACTTGCCTTGGATTTTTCCTCCTTAATGTGGTTCTCATCCTACCTTGAAAACCGACAACAAGCAGTACTCTGGAAACATTCTCTATTTGCTCTACTACCTATCTCCTTAGGAGTACCTCAAGGATCAATATTAGGCCCACTCTTATTCTCTATCTTTATTAATGATCTTCAATCATCTATCCATAACACTACCTGCATACAATATGCAGATGATTCTACCATCATCTGTACAGCTCCCACCCAATCTGAACTCCAGTCACTCACACAATCTACCTTTTCAACCGTTGAACAATGGTTCTCAAAAAGATGTCTCCTTCTCAACTCCAAGAAAACAAAACTATTACTATTCTCACCTACCCACAAATCTCCTCAACTAAATTTTACTATTACTGCAGCTGACAATTCTCTTATCTCCCCAGACTCTACTACCAAACTGCTTGGTGTTACTATTGATAATAATCTTAACTATGATTGTCATATCAATAACACTATAAAAGCAGTAAATAAAAAGATAGGTTCACTGTACAGAATTAAACCCTTCCTTACTCCAGAAGCACGGACCACCTTAGCTCAATCACATCTTATCTCCACCCTACTGTATGCTTCCTCTATTTACACCAATCTCTCTAAAGGTAACCTGAAAATCTAACTACATCCTATCATAATATAGCCCGTTTTGCCACAGCATCCCAGTACAGAACTCACCATTGTAATAACTTAAAACAATTACAATGGTTAGAACTACCTAACAAGCTTATCTATCAACAACTCTTAATTACACATAACATTCTTTATCAACCAACAAAAACACCAGCTCTCAGTAACCTCCTTACTCCCTACAAAAACTTGAAACAGTTGCGATCTGCGAAAAGATACAAGTCACCACAACTAGAATTACAAATTCAGCAGGTAACTGTCTATTTTCAAACTCCATAGGGAAAATATGGAATAACCTCCCCCCACACATTACCTCACTAGACTCCTTTCAACTTTTCAAAAAACAACTTCTATTACATCTTAACAACTTCTGGCTCTGCTCCTGTACCAATCCAGACTAAATGACTTCTTCGCTCTTCAGCCATACCTCCCTACGTAAAAATCACTATCTTTCCCTGCTATTTCAAATGACTAAATTACTGTACTGTTCTAAAAAAAAAAAATATGAATATATAGCTTAGGCTATTTGTTTTTTACCTGTTTTTTTTTTTTCACTGTATTTTCTACTACACTAAAATGTATGCATTGTTGCTTAAATGTTTAACCTTGTTTTAATTGTGGAGCTTTTCTCCCCGGGCCTCCACTGAAAATGGAAATTATCCAGCTGGACTAGCCCGGTCAACAAATGTAAAATAAAAATAAAATAAATTAATGGATGGACGAATATTGTATTTGTCTCTATGTACTGGCAAAACGAGCATGTATTACATCTCCTTGTACCATAGTTCATAACAGATCTATGTTCTAACCCATCTGTATAACAGAGCATCTGCTTTAGTATTTTCCGATTTTTATAAATAAAACATGGTTTATTTTATTTTTTATTTTATTTTATTTATTTTACATTTGTTGACCGGGATAATCCGACTGGATATATGTCCATTTTCAGCGGAGGCCCAGGGAGAAAAGCTCCAGCATAAACAGATACAGTAAAAACATTACAAACACATTACAAAATAAAGTCTCCAGGTAAATAGAATAGTGTAGAAACAATACAGAGATATATACAAAGTATACATAGACAATCATGAATAGACAAGTTCACAGGTTAAAGGTTACCCCTCTTTACAACATGGGGAACAAATAGACAGTAACTAGGTTACTAGTTTATTCAACATTTCTTAATTAGTGCTAGCCAGGCTTATTACAGTGGCATAGGCAGTTTAGTGCCAGGTGTTGTTTAAGTTTGGTTTTAAACTGGTCTATGGAGGAGAGCATTGTGATGTCAGCTGGAAGTAGGTTCCAGACTCTACTTGTACAGTTTGCGAATAGGGCATCACCAGCTGCATTGTTAGTTTTGATGGTTTGAATTAATAGTTTATTTGAGGATTAATGCAATCTTGGATTGTTATAGGAGGTGATTATGTTCCTAAGAGCTGGTGTATGATTTGGGTTATAGAAAATTTTATTGGTCATAATCAGAAGGTTGCATTGGATTAGATTGGATAGTTTAAGCCACCCAAGCTGTTTGAGGTTGATACAGTGGTGTGTCCTAAAAGGCAGGCCAGTGGCAAATCTGGCAATGTGATTATAACAGGGTGACAGTCTGCTGAGTACAGTCTTGTTTAGATTGGAGAGAAGGGGGAAGCATATAGCAGTGTAGCAAGTAGATGAGAGCGAGCTATAGCAATCTTGGCTGGAGAGGTTAGGAAGGCTTTTATTCTATACAGAGACCCACGTTTTTTATTGGTGGTCTTGATAGTTTGAATTACTTGTAGGTCAAATTTTAGGTTGTTGTCAGTGATGACACCTAGTAGTTTTGTAGAGGGTCAGGGGAGATTATTGTGCCATCTTTTGCATTTATAGTGAAGTTAAAAGCAATAGACCTATGTGTTGGAGAGAATAGTAACATTTTAGTTTTTTTGGGGTTTAATAACAGTCTTCGATCAGAGAGCCAGTTTTCCACAGTATTGAATGTGGACTGAGTAGTAGACCTCAAGTCTGAGGGGGATGTAGCTGAGAAAACCAGGGTGGAGTCATCAGTGTATTGAATGCAGGTGACATTAGGGATGACAGTTTGTAGGTCATTAATAAAGATGAAAAACAGTAGGGGCCCTAGTATGGAGCTTTGTGGTACTCTGAGGGTATTTGGTAACAGGTTGTAGAGCTTGTTCTGCCAGAGAACAGCTTGCTGCCTCCCACTGAGGTAGGATGAAAACCACTGAAGGGCCTTACAGTCTAGGCCGAAAGTTTGCAGGGTGTCAATCAAAAGTTGGTGATCGACCATGTTGAATGCCTTGGATAGATCCAAGAAGAGAGTTGAGGATATGTAATTATTTTCTGGTTATTATTTATGGTATTGGTGAAGGCCAGTAGGGCTGAGGTTGTACTGTGGTGAGGTTGGAAGCCGTGTTGATTATCAGCCATAAGATGATTTTGGATTAGATGGTGCATGAATTGTTTATGTATACATTTTTCCATTATCTTTGCAAGTGGAGAAAGTATGGCAATTGGTCTGTAATTGGAGAATTCAGTGGATGATCCTCCTTTATCCAGTGGGATTACATAGGATGTCTTCCAAATGGTGGGGATTTTAGCCTCTGCTATGGTGCGATTAATTAGTATTGATATTGGATATGCGGTGGCATCAGCTGATATTTGTAGATACTCAGCTAGGAGTTTGTCGGCGGAGAGGGTGGTAGGTTTTCGTTTTTTGATCAAGGACCAAATTAGAGCCGTGGACACTGGTGTAAGGCTGAACGAGAGTTGTTTTTTGGAGGTTATATTGTCAGGGCCAGAGGATCTAGGAGGTAATGGATTAGCTAGGGCTTGAACTGTCTCAATAAAAAAGCAGTTAAAACTGTTAGAGACTTCTTCAGGGGTTTGATCAATGGTAGCAGCAGAGGTAGGTGTAGATGTTTTACCAGGATGAAGTAATTTATTCAGGCCTGCCCAGAACTTTTGGGGATTAATCTGGGTAGCAGTTTGTAAATTACTATAGTATTGTTTTTTGTCTTGCATTATGGATCTTTTAGTTTGATTCCTAGCTTGCCTATATTTAACATGGTCATGGGGATCTTTGGTGGAGCGCCATTCAGCCCATATTTTGCTTCTACTGATAATTTTTTGTCTAGTCTCTTTGGAAAGCCAGGGTGCTGTTTTAATTTAGTACACTTTGAGCGGACAGGTGAATGCAAATCTAGGATTTCAAGGAATTTGTTGTTAAAAAATACAACTGCCTCATCTAAGGGGAGGTGTTTTAGCATAGCCTAGTTACAGGAGTTAAGTTCCTGTTGGAATTTGGTAGGTTAAAAGTCCCTTTTGTTTCTGACTTTCCTGAGTAAGGATTGTTGTTGGTTGATGGCTTTTTGTTTAATTATGTAGGTGGGAAGGTGGTCACTTAGGTCATCGGGGAGGGTACCAGTAGTGTACAGCTGGGGGTTACTATTTACTAGTACCCAGTCAAGTATGCTATTTTTTTAGTTGGGTTTACCAAGTCTGGTAGGGGTGGTTATGGTTTGTGTGAAGGCATGTAGGTTGGTGTGGGTAGAAGGGGATTCTGAGGAACTGGTTCCCCAATCTATGTTACAGTCTCCAAGTAGTAGGGTTTCTTGGGGATAGTGACATAATAGTCAGTGAAGAATATCTTCAAGTGTGGCTACATTGTTGCCTGGGGGGATATACATACAGATGATGTTGATGCATTTCCTTTTGTTGAGTTGTTACATTGTTGCCTGGGGGGATATACATACAGATGATGTTGATGCATTTCCTTTTGTTAAGTTGTTACATTGTTGCCTGGGGGGATACACATACAGATGATGTTGATGCATTTCCTTTTGTTGAGTTGTTACATTGTTGCCTGGGGGGATATACATACAGATGCTGTTGATGCATTTCCTTTTGTTGAGTTGGAGTCTAGTGGCAAGTATTTCTGAGTTATTAATCTGAGGTAGTTGATTAACAACTATGCTCAGATTCAGCTCAGATTTGTAGAGTATGGCTACTCCACCCCCCTTCCTGGAAGCAAGATCCAGCCTGTGTATATTATACCCTGGTGTTAACACTTCATTGTCTGTGGTGTTAGGCTTTAACCAGGTCTCAGACAGAGAATCTCACGGGAGTATGCAGCCAGGAGAGCATGCAATTTGTGTATCTTATTACTAATGCTTCTAATATTCAGATGACATGCCAGGAGAGAGTCATTTGGTCTGCTGATTATAGTTTTAGGGCTTAGGTCACTGGTGGAGGGGGTGTATTTATCAGAGATGGATGGGCCTGGGTTGGGGTGGATGTCTCCCCTGAGTATGAGGCTTGGTCTGTACCTTGTGATAAGCCTCAGGAGTTTGTGTAAAATTTTGTAGTATTGTCTAGATTGAGAGGTAATGTGCAAGGGGTTAGTAAACTGAAAGAGGGACCATGTAGGGCTTTACCCTTTGTTATTAACATGGCTGAAGGTGGGAAGCTTTACATTTGGAGTGATAGTATGGCCTTTAGGGTCCTGATAGTCAGTAAACATGGTTTTCATATAAGGGGAGTACATAAGTGGTGAACAGAAAAGGTAGTAAGGTGTAAATTAACATAATGAGAGAGAAGTATCTTATTCTGAACTTTAATTATGTATGACACGACAGTGGTAGATCTGATAGTCAAATCAGAGACAATGGTGTGGGTGAAGGGAAATATGTTTGGTGAGGCAATAGGATGGTGGGGACAGGGCGGAGAGTATGAGGTAGAAGTTAATAGGATGGGTTAGCAGGGGTGCGGTTAAGTACCTATAAATGTAGAGATAGTGGGGGCAGGTGAGAATTGGGGGCAGGGAGGGGAGCAGAGTGAGCCCGAGTGCAGCGAGGGTGAGCAGAGCTGGGCTAACACTGACTCCAAGTTTCTGTTTAGTCCTTGGTAAGTATACAGGGTCTGACGACTTTGTAATCCAATTAAACTGGGGTTAGAGCAGTAGGAGAAACTTTATCTTTAGGCTAGGTAATGGACTATAGTTAGGCTGTGTTATATGCTTATACAGGGTATTTATGAGCTACAGGTAGTGGGGACAAAGTTTGAGTTTCAGGGCTATTTAGTGGGGGAGTAGAGTAAACTACAGTGATCAGGGATAAGTTCAGAGCTAGAGATAGTGGTATGGGCAATGGTGTTTAAATAGCAAATAGACTTTATGTGGCTTTAGACCCAGGGCAGTGTTTACAGGACAAAATTTAGAGAGCAGTAAAGGCAATTAACCTTGGCCATTTGTAGGATGTACTTCAGGTAGTTAGTGGGTACTGGTTTTCAGGGTGGCTTCTTTCAGGCAGGAAACCCTTAGTATTAGATATTTTGAGGGGGTATTCCTACAAATGAAACATATATTATGTGTGAGAACCTTACAGACACGTGCTTCTACTCTCTAAGCAAGCAAACAATTCACATTCACAACAGTCATAGGATATACGGTAAACAGTAGCTCCATATCTATACAGAGGTAATTGCTTTGTATACACAATAAAGGTTAGGAAACAGTATTGCACAGAGCTAGACCTTAATTTCAGTGCTGCACAAAGCTAGACATTAATATCAGCTTTAGAAATGTTGTGAACAACAGGGAAAGTGTTTAGTCTTCATTTCCTCTAGCAGTATTTCTTTGTTAAACTGGCTACCATTCCACATGCAGGAAAAGCTCAAAATAGAAAAAACAATCTATGCCAGGGTCATTAAACAAGCCTTATTAGAATGCATTACATGTAAAAAAGCAGATACTGGGCAACAAAAACTGCCGTAAATCATTTTTTAAAGGCTCAGAGTGCGTGCATGATTATACAGAGTTGCTAATGCAGAGGCAACACACTAAAAACTAGCCCAAATAAACCCTGGGATAATAGTGGTCAAAAACCTCAGAGGCACAATTCAAAGTAAGGCAGAACGCTATATCTCTGGCTCAATTGTTTATACAGTAGCACATGGTGAGTTAACCCAACTTGCAACTATGTAGCAGAAATAAAAAAAAAACAACATTTAACATGGCTAAGAATACTCCTGGAAATGTCTGATCACCTTATTTGCTATCTGTTGCTGATATTAGATAGCACAGAGACATAGAGTAAATACAGAACAGTTTTGCAGAAATAACATACCTCTTAGAATAATCAACACTGCCGACTGGGTCTGGAGGCACCGGACATTTGAAAATGGCAGTTTCTGAGAGGAATATAATAACCTTGCATACGGAGTGAATCTGGGTGGAGTTAAGGGGCTAACACTGACTCCAAGTTTCTGTTTAGTCCTTGGTAAGTATACAAGGTCTGACTTACTTTGTAATCCAATTAAACTGGGGTTAGAGCAGTAGGAGAAGCTATATCTTTAGACTAGGTAATGGAATATAGTTAGGCTGTGTTATATGCTCATACAGGGTATTTATGAGCTACAGGTAGCGGGGACAAAGTTTGAGTTTCAGGGCTATTTAGTGGAGAGTGGAGTAAACTACAGTGATCAAGGATAAGTTCAGGGCTAGAGATAGTGTTATGGGCAATGGTGTTTAAATAGCAAATAGACTTTAAGTGGCTTTAGACCCAGGGCAGCGTTTTACAGGACAAAATATAGAGAACAGTAAAGGCAATTAACCTTGGCTACTCGTAGGATGTACTTCAGGTAGTTAGTGGGTACTGTTTTCAAGGGTAGCTTCTTTCAGGCAGGAAACCCTTAGTTTTAGATATTTTGAGGGGGTATTCCTTTTCTACTCATAGGATGTACTTCAGGTAGTTAGTGGGTACTGGTCTTCAGGGTAGCTTCTTTCAGGCAGGAAACCCTTAGTTTTAGATATTTTGAGGGGATATTCCTTTTCTACTCATAGGATGTACTTCAGGTAGTTAGGGGGTAATGGTTTTCAGGGTAGCTTCTTTCAGGCAGGAAACCCTTAGTTTTAGATATTTTGCAGGGGTATTCCTCTTAGAATAATCAACATTGCTGACTGGGTCTAGAGGCACCGGACATTTGAAAATGACAGTTTCTGAGAGGAATATGGTTTCTCCCCTACTATTGCACTTAGCCTATCATCAGTATCTAATATGTGCCAATTACGATATATTATATTCTTAATCAAATTAGTATCAACTGAGTGTGTCAGACTAAACTTCACTGATTGTTCTCTGCTTCTCATTCTCTCAGAAGTCATTCCCACCCTGCTCATATTGGGGATAGAAAAATAAGGTTTCCCTGTAGTGTTCCTTTTAATCCTGGCTTCAGTGCATGCTTCATTCACCTCTCTTTCATGGTAACCCCTATATAGGAACTTATCCCTCAGGGTCATCAAACTATTTTCAAAGTCTTGATCTCTTGCATGTAATTTAGACATGCATACAGCTTGATTATTAATAACGTTCCTAAAAATATGGGGAGGGTGCATGCTAGTGTGGTGAACATAACTGTTATGGTAGCACTCTTTCCAATGCAATTTAGTATACACGTTGCCAGTGGTTCCATCCAACTGTATGTTTATATCTAAGAAATCAATAAGGGTACGAGATCTATTCATAGTAAAGGCTAAAAAGTCAGTACTATTAATTAAATATTCCACAAATTCACATAGTCTTTCCTCAGCACCCCCCCAAAAAAGGAACAGGTCATCTACAAAGTGATGAAAAAATAGAATATCACCTTTAAAAATGTTAGCATTCATCATAAAAGTTTGCTCCCAGTGGGCCATTACCAAATTGGCGTAGCTATTGGTTGTTGGAGTCCCCATAGCTACGCCTGACGTTTGCAAGAAATACCTCCCAACAAATGCAAAAATATTAAATTCTAAGACAAGCTCTAATAGAAAACTAATCAAATCAACCTTCTCAACACTAAATGAACCTTCCTGAAGTAAAAAGTCCCTTGGGTACAGTATTCCTTTCTCATTGGGTATACTGGTAAAATGGGATATGACATCCAAAGTGACTTAAAATTCTTTTCCTGTGAGCCTATAATCATTTAAAAAGGCATAAAAATCTCTCAAGAAATGTTCTGAATCCTGTAGTATCAAATTATATTGTGTTATTAATGGTCTCAGTTGTTTTTTCCAAATATACTGATATCAGCTCAGTAATCCATCCTGCCCCTGGGACAATTGGTCTAAAAGGGCTGGTTGCGAAAGCACTTACCTAACTTATAATAAAGAGCATTGGATCTTACATTGGACTTTACATTGGTTTTTGCTCCTTCAGTGTGGTGTTTGCAGTATTAGGAGTTTACGTTTTTGTTTTGGACATGACTCAGACATTGTTTAAAATGGTGGAGTGCACTTCAGCTGTGCAGAGAAAAATGCCTTCGGTACATTCAGACTCTTGCTATGCTGGAGGGCAAAAATGTGTAGGTTTCTCAGAATTCATCCAGAAGAGATTCACATCAAGGCTAGTAAAGCAGCATGATGCACTAGAGATTCTTCATGTTCAACTAGCCATCTTAAAGGTACCGTACCATGTATTAGCTAGCCGTAGAACTCTCCCAGTGATCTAAGAAAGCCACAAGGCCTAGCTACATGAACTAGAATCCCTCAGAATTAAAACCCAATACCATTTCCTTGGTGATCTAAATTATCCTTTTCCTGGGAAAGAACACCACTACACGTGCACAAGCACAGAGATTCCTGGACTCTGCCAATATGAATGCCTTGGAACAATTAGGTACCCACTGGGGGAATAACATCTTGGATCTTGTCCTTTCTGACATGGGGGCATCTTGAACTATAACTTGGCTATCTTCATTATTTGTTAGGTCTGATCATAAAGATGATTTCCTTGAAATAAATTTGAAACCAGTGATCTCTTCCTCTCACGGTACCTTTTGAAATTTCTCTAAATAAACCCACCTACTCCTCAGTGATACATTAACAAACGTCAAATCCCCACCAAACCCAGTTATCTCTACTGGATATGCAGAAACATATATCACCACATTATACCAGCATGTAAACAGCTGTATAGATGCAGCTGTACCCTGAAGGGACAAGCACAGGGAAAACCCCAGAAACAAATTCACATGCTAGAACCATAACATACACAAGCTTTACAATAAAATGATGACAATTTTGACCAAAAGTAAGAATTCTCAAACTGATAAAGCACTCATCACTGAAATAAACAAACCCAGGTGCTTAATAAAATGCACCAAAGTCATGTCTGAGGCTAAAATACTTATCTAAGCCAAAGACAATCACAAGGCCTTTTTTTAGTTTTTTTCATAATCTTAAAAGTAAAATCCAGCAATGCACTGAGCTATTGTGAATGGTGTTATCTACACTGTGGCTGAAGATCTAGCGAACCTATTGACCAATAAATTTAGATATAACTTTACTCCTCTCTTCCCTCCATCTGTTACTCAAGATATACCTGAAAGTGCCACATATCCAGTTGTCACACAAGATCAAGTCCTAAAATGTGCTATCAATAGCTAACAATAGTGTATCACTGTATCAGTGGTTCCTGACAATATCACTGGATGCATCATAAATAGCATGATGCACACTTTTTCCACATTCGTAACACCTCAGTCTCCAAAAAAGTTTTGTACTTGGTGAATGGAGAACACCTGCAGCCATTTCTTACATAAGGGAGGACCTTCCACATACCCCAGGCAATTACAGACCAATAAGTCTGACCAGCCTGAAGCATGAATTAATCAGTCAGGACATAGGGACCCTCCAAGACACTGGACCTGTGTCAGTTTGGATTCATGAAGGGCAGGTCATGCTTACTCATCCTTGTGGACGTTTTTAAAAAGGTCATCAAAGTAATGGATGAGAGCAAAATTATATACAGCACACATCTTAACCTGGCCAAAGCTTTTGACACAATCTCCCAATCAGGCATAGTAGAAAAGCTAAAGAAACTGGGAATAATGCCTTATGTCACCCGCTAGAGAGCCAACTGGCTCGCAGGTAGGATGCAGGAAATCAAAATAGGGGAAGTTATCTCTACAAAGTGACCAGTCACCTGTGTAGTTCCCCAGGGCTCTGTCCTGGGACCTCTTCTGTTTGGCATTTTCTTCTTTGAAGTAAAAGCCAGTACCAAAGGGCTTTGGCTGACTAAGTTTGCAAATGACTGCAAGCTAGGAGTAGTTATTGAATCCCAAAATGACTAAGCTATCCTGCAGGAAGGTTTTTTTTCCAAATAAACAACCGGTGCCAAAATCACAAACTGAAACTAAATGCCAGAAAATGCATTATTATATACTTTGTGAAGTTGTCTATTCTGGTAAAATACCACATTGACAATATGCCCCTAAGAGCTGGCCCACTTGTTCAGGTTTGGCAACTTATGTGGACAGTGATCTTACTTTCAGCCAGCATGTGTCCATTGTCATAAAAAACTCCTTCTCTATTGCACAACTTATAAACAAAGGGATTGAGTCTAGATATAGAGATGTCATTGTCCCCATTTACTCAGCCTTCATTAGGCCAATCACTGGGAACCTATCCAGCCCCAAGCAACAACTGGAATGCCCACAGAGATACCTTACATAAAAGATACAAAGCCTAAATCATATGACCTACATGGGCCAACTCAAAGCCATGTCACTATACTCTGTATCCTATAGACTGCTAAGAGTTAACCTATATCTGACATGCAAAGCATCCTCCGACCCATTGCTAATGGAATTACTGCACATCATCAAGTCAAATGGCATCAGAAGTACTCAAAGGATTTAAACCTCTTCTGCAAAATAGGATCATAGGATCAAAGGATCAAAGAAAGTTACTAGGCTATTGCCCCTGAGGCCCTTATAAGTCTAGCCAAGAATTTAGCCCATGTTTAGACAAGTCAGCACCCGATGCTTCTGTCCAGCAGGGAAACAGGTGGAACCACAGGGGTGCATTTTCTGGTTCCCATCCAGTTATCCAGGTTGTGCTTAAAAAGGGGCAATGAGGTACTCTGCTTGATGTGGAGAGGGAGTCTATTCCACAGTTTGGGGAGTCTCTGGGACACAAATCTGTCCCATCAGCAAGTCCTATTGATGTCACAGACCAGGTTGAGGTTGTGCATGTGGCTTACTTGAGTGGAGCCTGACTTGCGGATATGCAGCAGTTCCATCAAGGCAGGGTCTGAGATTGCCTTGTATGCCAGACAGAGGTCACCTCTAAGGAGTCCGTATGAAACTGAGTAGAGGGATAGGGCTTTTAGCCTATCTGTGTATGGTAGATGTTTGAGGCCTTGGATTCTCCTGGACAGGAACATCTGTGGTCTCTCCAGCTGCTCTATGTGCTTTGCGAGGTACATGTGGAAAGGGGCCTTATAAGGGAAGAAACAGGGATGTTAAGACCCCCTTGTCAAGGGTGCCCACAGACAGGTGCAAGGGGGGGGGTGCACTTGGACCCCCCTGGAACTGGCTGGCTGAGAGATTAATTTTCTTTTAACTACTACAAAAAATGATTGGCATTGTTCTTTAAGAATAGTCCCTTGACTTGCTGGTCCGATCGCATCACATCTGTGCATGCAGACATCCTGTTCTTCCTGCCCGTGCTATTTGAAATGCTTCTTCACGTGGATGATTATGCTGTCTCAAGTAAGGGAGCTTCTTTAATGGAATTTACATCCTGGATGATTACGCTGTCTCAAGTAAGAGAGATTCTTTAAGGGAATTTAGTAGTGTGCTTATGCTGGTGGATGATTACATTTGCTTCAATAGCTTATTTATTTATTGATTTTATTTATTTATATTTTATTTTATTTGAAGTTTGTTTGTCAGGATGGTCCATTGGGCTTAGTGAACCCATTTTCAATGGAGTCCTGGGGAGAAAAGCTCCACAGATACAATATCAGGTAAAAATATAAAATAAAGTAAAAAGTAAAAAATGCAATACAATAGCATAATATCAGGTAAAAATAAAATAAAGTAAAAAATACAATACAATAGTGTAATAGTTTGTAAAAGTGAATAGAAGAGTAGATATAAGCATGTCAAAATGTTAATACAGCTGGAATATGAAGCATAGTGACAATTCATATCAATTTACAAAAATTTTTTTTTTTTATTAAGGAATGTTAAATGAAGGCAATAGTTAGTAGGTATATGCAGAAGATATTAACTTAAGAGGTTATTTACAATGTGTGTGTTCCCACAGGGGATGTGACTGTAGACTGGGGAAGGTAAGGTATATGGTATGTGTGTGTACCATTTGCTTCAATTGCTTATGGGGGGTGTTGCTTCAATTGCTTATTATGATTACATTTGCTTTACTTCAGTTGCATATGGGGGTGTTGCTTCAATTGCTTATTACGATTACATTTGCTTCAGTTGCTTGTGTGTGTATTGCGATTACATTTGCTTTGCTTCAGTTGCTTATGGGGAGTGTTGCGTGTGTGTCTAAGTGTAAGACATAGGTAGGTCTGTGTGTGTTTGTAAGAGCGAGGTAGGGGTGTGTGTGTGTGTTTGTGTGTAAGTAAGACGGGAGTAGGAGCGTGTGTAAGGGGGGGGGTCATACCTCGCAATTATCCAGATTTTTGCCTGATATTTTCAGTTTGTTTCTCATAAAATTGTGTTTTTTTTTTGTCAAATCATTGAGGACTGAAGTCAGAAAGTAATGGCAGATGTCACTTTTGTGCTGATACACAATCGAGCCTTTGTGGGTTCTGTTTAAGCAGCTTTATTCTATACAAACACATCACTATAGATGCTTACTGACTATGACTTGAGTAACTTATATACAAACTAACTACTGCAATCATACATGCTCACTCTCTGGTAGCTTCTACAAAATGGCACTAGGGATTGCACGTGTCTGGAATTTATATGTGCAAGCACAGCCTTGCATGCTTCTTAAAGACATGGCACACACATGTTACACTCTGATCTACATCTGCCCTCTTTGAGAAATAGCTCATGCAATTTGTCATGAGATATTTAGCATGTAGGTGGGTCGTCATCGAAGTTTGCTATTTCCTCCACTGTGGTGCGGTCTTGGATTTAATTTTTTTTTTTTTTTTTTTTTTGCATGGAACACAGATTTCTCTCCCTGGGAAAGATATCAATGTTCAGTCAGTTCGCTCTTTTGAGATTTCGAACATTTATTTATTTATTATTTATTTTATTTTATTTTACATTTGTTGACTGGGAAAGTCCGACTGGATATATGCCCATTTTCAGCGGAGGCCCGGGTAGAAAAGCTCCATATATACAGACATATGAGATTTACATAATATAAGAGTACAATCTAGCATATCAGATGAAGACACATTTCAACAGGAGAAATGACATATATGTCAGACTATAATATCACAAGGAAGGCTCCATATATTCAGACAAGCAAAATTTCACATAATATAAGAGTATAATCTAGTATTTCAGAGGGGAAAAAACAGCATATTTATAGCAAAGACACAGTCTGACAGGTAATGACATATGTCAGAGTATAATAACAATATAAGGTGCAAGACATTTGCCTAGCACTATTAATTTCTCGCATAGAGAAAAGAGTAAACATCATACTGGAATCATCTGCTAGTTAAAGGATAAGAAATAGTAATGAAATATTGATAACCTGTTGACAGCTAATAGTAGAGCTGGCAGCTAATTAGTGGTACAGGAGAAAGGGGGGTGAGCTGGGGTATGGACAAGGACATAGCCAGTGAGATTTTAGGTGTGCTTTAAGAACATTTTTGAAGAGACTGCTGGAAGGGAGGGTAGTTATGGCAGTGGGAAGGGAGTTCCAGATTTTGGATATGGAGTAGGAGAATAGCGCTTCCCCTGCACAGTTGTTGGGTTTGGTGACTTGGAGTAGATTTTTGTTGCAGGAGCGAAGGGGTCTGGAAGATTGGTAGGGTTGGAGAAGTGTATGAAGTGAGGGAATTTTAAGAGGGTGGTTTACAAGTTTATGAGCAAAGGTAAGTTGGGTTAGGTGTAGGAGTTGAGGGAGCTCAAGCCAGTCTAGGTTTCTAAAGGAGACACCATGGTGACTGCGGTGGGAGTCCCCTGATGCAAATTTTGCAATTTTATCATAGCAGGCTTTGAGTTTCTTTAGATCTGATTGTCGAAGATTTGTGAGTATGGGTGATGCATAGAGTAGGGTTAAGATTAGTTGGGAAGTTGCAGTAGAGATTCTGGCTGGTTTAGTTAGGTATTGGTGGTTTCCATACAAGGCACCCAGTTTTTGTGGACTTTTTTTATTGTGAGTGATATGTGAGTGTCAAATTTGAGTTTGTTGTCAATCTGTACACCGAGTAGCTTGGTGTGGGCTGTTGGTGAGATGGAAGTGTTGTCTTTGGCAAGTATGTTGAAATGGGGGATGTTCAGGGTAGATTTTGAGGGTTGAAAGATGAGGAGTTTGGTCTTATTTGGGTTGAGGAGGAGTTGAGCATTTAATAGCCAACTTTCAACAGAAGAGAAAGATGCTTGAGTGATCTGTTGTAGTTCTGATAGAGTTGGAGCTGAGCAGATGAGAGTGGAGTCATCTACATACTGTATGAAGGAGGCATGTTTGGTGGCAGTGTGCAGGTCATTGGTAAAAATGGAGAAAGGCAAGTGGCCAAGGATGGAGCCTTGGGGAACCCCAAGAGTAACAGAGAGGTGAGGGGATAGATTGTTGTGCCAGACAACTGACTGCTGGCGGGCGTGTAGATAGCTGTGGAACCAATTAATGGAAGGTATGGAAAAGGAGAGGTTGGAGAGTGCAGAGAGTAGAAGATCATGTGATACAATATTAAAAGCCTTCGGTAGGTCAAGAAATACAGCAGAGAAGAAAAGGCCATTGTTTTTATGTTGGAAAATGGTGTTAGTGAAGGAGAGCAGAGCAGTTGTGGCGCTATGGTCTAGTCTGAAACCATGCTGTGTGTACGAGAGGAGATTATTGTCTAGGAGATAATTGGAGATCTGTGAGTTGATACATTTTTCGAGTATCTTGGAGAGAGGTGAGAGGATGGCAATGGGGTGGAAGTTAGAGATGTCTGGTGAGGGGCCACCTTTGTGTAGGGGTATGATGTGGGATATTTTCCATAAGGTTGGCACACAGGACTCGGATATGGAGCGGTTGATTAATATGGAGATGGGATAAGCTAAAGCATCAGCTGCTATTTTTAGGTATTCTGTGGGCAGGTTGTCAGCTGCTAGTCTTGTGGGTTTAAGTTTTGTCAGTAGTTTTTTTTATGTTGGAGGTGGGTACTGTGGAAGGGAGGGAGGAGTGGAGTTGGTTTGGGTGTGGGGGGTGTTGATGTAGGGAAGTGTTTTTAGTTAGAGATAGAACAGTCTCTGTAAAATGTTTGTTGAAAGAGTCAGCTATGCTACAGGTGGAGAGAGGAGTGGTTGGTGCGGGGGGGGGGGTGTTTACCTTCCCTGGGCAGAGGATAGAGTTAATTGTGAACCAGAATTGCTTTGGGTTGTTTTGGGAGGAGTTTAGGGATGTCTGATAGAAAAGGGCTTTTTCTGCTTTTACTTGCTTTTTGACTTTGTTACGTAGTTCAAGGAATAGTTGCCTATCTGAGGGGTTTTTGGTTGTGCGCCATTGTTCCCATATTTTATCCCTGGATTTCATAAGGTCTTTGGTGTTTTTTTGTAGCCAGGTGTTTTTTTAGTTTGGATTTTGGTGCATCTTTGGGGGGCATGGGAGTTAAAGATGTTGAGGAAAGTGCTGTTAAAGTAGTGGACTGCGTCATCTAGATTGAGGTATTTTAGGGTGACCAGTTTATTTTTTGTAGGGAGGTGGTGAAGGAGCTGGAGTTGAATTTAGCTTTGTAGCGAATGTGTCTGTGGACAATGGGTTTGCTGCTATTTATGTGGTGTTTTAGTAGGAAGGTTGGGGAGTGGTTGCTTAGGAAGTCAGGTAAGGAGCCTGCCAGGTAAGAGTGAGGATCTTTTGACTAGGGCCCAATCAAGAAACTCGTCCATATCATTTATTTATTTACAATTGGTGACAGGGAATGTCCGACTGGATGCAGGTCCATTTTCAGTGGGGGCCCGGGGAGAAAAGCTCCACAAATTAAAATATTACAGACATAGTTACAGATGAAGAATCCTAGCAATTAAAATATTACAAACATAGTTACATATGAAGGACATAGTACATTCAGTAGATAACTAGCATCTGTTTTAGCCACGAAGTCAAAGCAGGTATTAACAGTTGTTACAATAAACTGCCATATAAGGTTCATAGGTTCATAGATTAGTACTAGGCTAACAGCTCTTCTGGGCCATTTTAAGCCTAGCCAATTACCCCATGTGAGAATCAAACCGTGTACCTTGTAACTGAAAGGTAAACACCTTAACCATTATGCCAACCTCCCACCCTTAGGCCAACCTCCCACCCCATAATAAGTAGATAGGCATGGAAGTATCAGAGCTTGCTGTAATCAAAGGTAGTTTGTGGGGTGGAAGAGAGGTAGAGGGTAGATGGAGTGGGAGAAGTTAGAGGAGAGTTACAAGGGCATAGCCAGCATGTTTTTAGGTGCACTTTAAGTAAAGCTTTGAAGTGGGTGCATGATGGTAGAGAGGTTATTGTGGGGGTAGGTGTTCCATAATTTGGCTATAGCGCTGGAGAATAGAGCTTCTCCAGCAGTGTTATTGGCTCTAGTACCCTGTAATTGATTTTGTTGCTGGATCGTAGTGGTCTGGTGGTGAGATAGGGTTGGAGTAGATACTGGAGGGTAGGGACCTTTAGAGGATGGTTAACCAGTTTGTGGGCGAGTGCGAGTTGATACCATTGAAGGAGGTGAGGGAGTTCTAGCCAGCCTAGTTAAGTAACTGAGAGAAAGTGGTGACTGTGGTAGGATGCCCCGGTGGCGAATTTGCAGATTTTGTTGTAGCAGGTCTCGAGTTTATTTAGATCGCATTGCCTTAGGTTGGTATATATTGGAGAGGCATAAAGTAGGGTGGAGATAAGGTGCGAATTTGTAACTGAAATCCTAGCTGTTTTAGTGAGGAGTTGCTTATTTCTGTATAAGGTTCCTAGTTTTTGGTAGACTTTGTTTATGGTCATGGATATGTGAATGTCAAATTTGAGATAGCTGTCTATTTCAACTCCTAGCAATTTGGTGTGATCTGTTGAGTGGATAGTGGTGTTGTCTTTTGCTGTGATGTTAAAGTGAGAGTTGTTTTGAGTATATTTGGTGGGTTTGAAGATGAGGAGTTTAGTTTTGTTTGGGTTGAGTATTAACTGGGCATCGGATAGCCAAGTTTCAACAGAGGAAAAGGCATCCTGTGTGACCTTTTGCAGTTCAGGTAGGGACTGGGCTGAGCAGATGATGGTTGAGTCATCTGCATATTGTATGAGCATGCTATATTTGGTGGCAGAGGCTAGATTATTGGTGAAAATAGAGAAGAGTAGCGGTCCAAGGATGGATCCTTGGGGAACACCAACAGATTGCTGGCTGTCAGACAGGTAACTTTGAAACCAGCTGGTGACTGATTGAGAAAAGGATAGGTTATTGAGTACAGAGAGGAGTTGTTTGTGTGGGACCATGTCAAATGCTTTAGATAGGTCTAGGAAAGTAGCCGAGGAGAGATAGCCATTGTTTTTATGGTGAAGGATAGTGTTAGTAAAAGAGAGTAAGGCAGTGGTGGTACTATGGTTTGGTCGGAAACCATGTTGAGTATTAGAAAGGTGGTTGTTAGTAAGGAGGTAGTCTGAGATTTGAGAGTGAATGCACCTCTCTAGTATTTTGGAGAATGGAGATAGAATCGCTATGGGGCGGTAGTTGGTTAGTTTTGTGGCGGGGCCGACTTTGTGAAGGGGAATGATGTGTGATATTTTCCATAGTGTAGGGACGTAGCATTCTGACAGAGCTCGGTTAATCAAGATGGATACTGGGTAGGCTAGGGCGTCAGCTGCAATTTGTAGGAATTCACTTGGGAGGTTGTCTACTGCTAATTTTGTGGGTTTAAGTTTAGTTAAGAGTTTTCTTATGTTGGAGGTAGAAATGGGAGAAAATGAGAAGAGTGTGGGGAGATTACTGGGTGAAGGTGTGGGGTGTAGGGGAGGGGGTTGTGTTGTCTACCTAGTGATAGTATGGTTTGTGTGAAGTGTGTGTTGAATGAGGTAGCAATATTTTCTGAGGAGTGAGGAATGTTAGGTTTAGGGGTATTGATTTTACCTGGGTAGAGGATGGAGTTTATGCAGGTCCAGAATTGTTTGGGGTTGTATTGGGAGGAGTTGAGGGCAGACTGGTAGTATTGGATTTTGTCCTCCTTTATTAGCTTTTTGACTCTATTGCGTAGTTCTAGGAATTTCTGTCTAGTTGAGTGGGTTTTGGTTTTGCGCCAGTGTTCCCAGGCTTTATCTCAGTTTTTCATTTCTTACCTAGTGGTTTTCTGTAGCCATGGGGAGGGTTGGGCTTTGGTTCTGGTAAGTCTTATGGGGGCATGGTTATTTAGGATGCTTAGGAAGGTTGTATTGAAAAATTGGACTGCATCATCTAGGCTGAGGTAATTTAGAGGGTGCCAGTTACATTCTTTGAGGGATGAGATGAATGTGATTGGGTTAAAGTGTAGTTTTTTACGTATTTGACGGTAGATGACAGGTTTAATTTGGTATAGGTGTTTTTTGAGTAGGAAGGTTGGGGAAAGATCACTAAGGCTATCTGATAGGCAGCCTGCTATATAGGACTGGGGAATCGTTCTGACTAGTATCCAATCCAGGGTATTTTAATCCAGGGTATAATTAATATTAATATAATTAATCCAGGCTTGTTGGAGGTTTTATTTATACTGGTTGGTGACTGGACTAGTTGGGTGAAGCCATGAAGGTTTAGATGTTGGGTTGGATGGTTGCCGCAACAGGATTGCCAATCAATATTGAAGTCACCTAAAATTATGGTCTGTTGAGGGAGATGATGGGTAGTCCAGCTGAGGAGGTCTTCTAGTGGAGGGATATTTTGGCCAGGTGGGAAGTAGCATCCTATCATGTTGATGGTTTTATTTTGGTTTATTTTCAGGTTGGTATATATTATTTCTTCATTGGCAATTTGGGGAGCTGATGAGTTTAGAATCTGTTGAAATATTATAGCTATACCACCTTCTTTCTTGTTTAGTCGGTCTAGTCTTAGTATGTTGTAAACATTAGGGAGGATTTGCTCACTGGTAATGTGAGGTTTTAGCCAGGTTTCTGTCAGGATGATTATATCTGGGGAGTATAAGTCTATGGTGGCATGGAGTTTGTGGACTTTGTTGGCTATACTTCTGATATTTAGGCTTAGCAGAAGGAGGTCATTTGGTTTCCTACTGGCTGGGATTTGGGAGATGCGGTTGTTAGTCTGATTGTTAGAAGTGGGGTTGGAGATGGAGGGGCCAGGGTTGGGGTGGATGTCTCCACTGGGGGCAAGTTTTGATATGCATGAGGTTATTAGTTTTATCAGTTTGTGAAAGAGTTTGCATTTTTAGGGAAACTTTATGATTGGGTGCAGTCGGTAACAGATGTGGTGGGAGGGTTATTTTGTTAACTCGTAGGAATGCATTTAGTTTTAGCATTTTAGTTGATAGAATATGTGGGGGATGCAAAGGGATGGTTCTTGAGTTGGTGGGAGAGGAGCAGAGTGAGGGTGAGTCATGAGTGATGGAGTGAATAGTTGTACAGTGGAAGTGGTTGAGTGGGGATATAATGGAGTTTTGGTAAGATGTAAGATATTCAAGAAGAGGGTATGCAAAGAGTATTAGTATGGTATGCTTATTCATGTTAGCAGAAGAGGAGGAGTAGTAGTGGGAAGATGATGGATTTAGAGTTGGGAGTAGTGTTGTGGATGGTGGTAAAAATGATGGGAGGGAGTTGTTCTAATAAAGGTAGGACCACAGGGGGTGGGTGAGAATTGGGGGCAGGGTGGGGAGCAAAGCAGGCAGAGACCTGTTAGCTGCTCTTAGGAGGGGTTGTGGGCTGAAAAACAATCAGATAACAGAGATTACAGGCCTTTATATAACTTCTGTCCTATGCATTCCTAGTGGGGGAGGAGGGTAGGGACTAATTGCAGGAGGAGTCCTGTGGGAGTGATTGACAGGTCTCTCAACCAGATTCTGGAAGATGGGCAATTTAAACAAAAACAAACACTCATTTGACTCAAACTGTAGGTAAGTGATATGGAGAGGGTACCAAGAGAATAGATGAACTGCAGTTAAGTAAATGGCAGTACAATTCAAGGGGGGAACTAAACTAGCACAAGTTACTTATTTCTGGTGTTACTAATTCTGGGTTAGTGCAGTTTAGTTTGGAAATGGATCGCTATTGCCATACAAAAATAGTCTAATATTGACTGGTCACAGATGAAACTGGGGAATAAAGCACAGTTGAATGTAAAAGCCATAGATAAAAATTAAAAAGTTTGCCTTGCTACTCAGAGAGAGGTACAGAACCAAGCAGAGTGTCATCAACTAGAGTCTGAAATGGGGTCTTACAGGATTAGAGTTAGGAAAACTGGGCCAGCTAGACAGGCCTCTGCAAGTGTGCATGCTTTAAACAAAAAAAAAAAAAAAACCTCAGTATATAAAGGCATTAACATTAAGTCTTTATGTTGAAAGTTAAGACATACATTATGTTTAATGTGAAGAAAAGCCGTGCTTGCAGAGAAGCCTTTGTAATATTTTCACTGGAATTGCACTTCAGCAATAGTACTTATTCAAGTTTGGAGGGTGGGGAGGGGGTGCACCTGCAGCCCAAGACATTTAAACAGCTGTAAGGGTGAAAAAAATGTATTAGGAGACAACACGTTTACAAGGCATAGAACATTACATATCATGTAACATAAAATTGGGAATTAGATTTAGCAACTGGGACAGTCTCTGCAAAATTGTTGACCTGTGGAATATTTGAATCAAACTACCTATCTATATCAAACAAAGCTACTCATTAGCACTCTTCAAGAAAAATCTTGATAATTGGATGGGAAATAGGAAATTCACCCCGGGGATCACCTCTGTGACTCTACTCAACAGGGGCACAGGAAAATAATTTTCTTGGGTGGCGAAAGCCAGGGTACCTTTTTGGCTAGGCTTTTATAGGCCCTAGGGCCAACAGCCTAGTACCTACCTATGAACCTATGGAACAGAATCAGACTTTTTGAACACATTCTGTTCTGGAAACAATGTCTCATTCTCTGATTTAAAGTTTGCATCACAGATACAGTGCTGTGATTGCAATGATGATAATTCTGGTAGAGGAAGAAAATGTCTGTGATTTCTCCAATACTCCACACTCTCAGAGCTTACCAAGTAGGATCTTGGCTCAGCACAGATGCCTGTAATCTGTCCTATTCAATCAAAAATTTTCATTGTCTGAATTCGCACTGTCTCTCCTTCCCTCAATGAACAAAGAAATCTGCTCGATCTGTCATAACTAGATTTCTGGATATTACGCTTCTTAAACAGTTGAGCCTTTATGGTTTTACTGTTTTTAGATTTAGGCTGCAACAATCTTAATGAAATAGGTAGTGTAGTTCTAGTTTGTCTGGAAAGTAGTCTTTGAGCAGGTGAGCCAAGAATATCATCACGAGGTATGTTTCTGAGATTAACTAAATTCAAGAATACATCGGTATTGTCATGTTTTGACTTTTCAAGTAATTGCTTTGCACTCTGTACAGCTAGCCCATTGGACTAAGGATATTCATGACTACTAGTGACATGTACAAAGTCCCATTATTTTGCAAATTTCTGAAACAACTGGCTGGAAAATTGAGTATTATTGTCAGAAGATAGTTTCTGTGGACTACCATGAACTGAGAAATGATGTTTTAACTTAGTATTAACAGCTGTTGAGGTTAAGTTTGGTAGCAGATCTATCTCAAACCAATTTGAATAAGAGTCTACCAAAACCAAGTAGTGTTGATTGTTACACTCAAAGATATCAGTTGCTGCAGTAGACCAAGTAATTCAGGTATTGGATTTAGCTGAAGTGGTTCTCTTTGCAAATGCGCTCTGGTACTATTACATACTAAACAAGAAGAAAGAACTCTATCAATGTCTTTTGATAATGAAGACCAAAATACTAATTATCTTGCCCTTCTCTTAGTGGATAATAAACCTGGGTGACCACGATACAGAATCTGAATGTATTCTTGCTGTAAGGAAGCAGGAACAACAATTTTAGGACCTTTGAAAATAATGCCATCTTCCATCAACAATTCATCTCTGTAAGGAAAATACAATTGCACTTCAGGTGCTACACTAGATTGCTTTGACGGCCATCCGACATGGATGTAGTGATTAAGCTTTTGTGAAACTGGACCAGTTATAGTGTGATCTCTCAACTCATAAAGTCTAGTGGTGGAAAAATTACGTACTGACATTACATCAAAGTCAAAAGTTTCAGCATCAAGCTGTTCTCTTGTACTTCTAGGTCATCTGGATAAGGTATTAGCCAAACAGAACAATTTGCCTTTAGTGTGGACCATTTTGAAATTGTACTTTTGCAATCTGAGCATCATTCTTTGTAATCTTGCTGAAGTAAAATACATAGGCTTCTGTAGAATGTAACTAGAGGCTGATGATCAGTTTCAGTCTGGATAGCTCGACCATAAATATATGCTCATTATTGAAGCAGATAGGTTGGATGGAGTTTTACACAAAGACCTACAGTTTCCCTCATTTCAGATGGAGTATGAAGAGATTTTTAGGAAAGTGGATTGTGAAATGTCTTTTATCAGGACTAGGAAGATAAAGAAATTTGAGAGGGACCAGGTGGCCTATGAAGAAGGGAGGGCATATCCTAGACCTCCAGCATCTAACAATTTTGTTCTGCACATGATGATGTCACCGAGGAAGCAGAAACTGCCAGGCACAACCACGACAGACACCAGGAGAACCCTTTAGAGCCAGGGCAGGGGGAATTTGTTCGCTGTTCCAAGAGAATAAAAAATCAGAGACACAACAGTGTCTCGCACAACCAGTGGAAAAGAAACCAAGGAAACAGGTGGCAGCAACCACGGGGATATCTTACAGCATAACTGAGGAACTTAGTGCATCAACAGATGATGAGTTTGACTTTCAAGGGCAAAATGCCACAGAAGGACCTTTGCTGATATTTAATCATTCAGGTGACTTTAAACTATTAAATTACAGTGACTTTGAATGTACTGTTAAACATGCAGATCTGCTCAGCAAGGGTGAGTTGTTTGTTCCTTCTGCTCAATTTAAAATGGATACACTGTTAATTGACTTGAAGTTGTACCGCAGAAAAATTAACCTGGGGCTAGTACTGGGAAGTCAACCAGATTTTTACTAGAAATATTCTGAAACGTAGCAGCACATTTAACCCCCATTGCCATTGTCTTTGATATTGTTTGAAAAAGTGGTAGAGTTGGATTTCAGAGCCCTTTGTAAATGCAACCATAATAACTTAAGTAACTTGAATAACCATGGGTATATATTGCTTTTTTAATTGGCTAGGAACAAACATTTAAGGGTTATGAAACCCGATAAAGGGGGAGGGGTAGTGGTCATGAACAGAGAAGACTACTTGTACAAAATGATGAGCCATGTCACAAATTGTGATTTGTATGAGGAGACGTCAGTTGAGTTACATCAAATTGGTATACTGCAGAACTGATTTTTTTCTCCAAGACATGGTGGAAGAGAGGGAGATCACACCAGAAGTACACATGTTTCTTCAGGTGTTACATCTTGTTGTCCCGTGTATATTCGGGATCACCAAGATTCACAAGAACATTGTTGACCCACCAATGAGACCAATTGTAAATGCCAGTAAATCCAAATCCACCCCCTTCGGGTCTACGTGTATTCTTTGTTAAAAAAATATTTGGAACCTTTTGAGCACATTTGCAAGGACTCATGGGATTTTTTTGTGTAAAATGAAAAACTTGGACTTTTCAAGGGACTGTGTTTTTTTTAACAGTGGATGTAATTGAGTTGTTTAACATTATACCACAAGAACAAGGTCTGGAATGATTTTCTGTGTGAATGCACTGAGCTTAACAATGACACTGTTAATGTTTTAGTTTTATGCATGGAAACTGGTTCTGAAATATAACTTTGTTTTTCTGGAGGAGCAATACCATAGGCAGAAAAAAGGGGTAGCTATGGGGGTGTCTTGTGCCCCCATATTTGCCAACATAGTATTGCTGCAATGGGAAAGACATGTTCTTTTCAGACACTATGAGGTTAAACCTTGGAAGTTATATCTCCATTTTTTGGACAATATTTTTATCATCTGGGATAGACCCCCAGAGGAGATCTGGGATTTTATGGAATTTATTAATTTCTCTACATCTTTTTTGAGGTTTACTTACACCATTCAGTTGAAAAGTACCAATTATTTGGGTGTTACTATTTTTAAGATTATCAGAATGAACAATGGGTTAGCAAAATTTACAGAAAGCCCACATATAGCAACAACCTATTACATTTTGAGAGCAACCACCCTCTCCATCAAAAAATAGGAATTATCAAAGGCCAATATATTAGAGTGGCCAGAATGGTTTCCTCTCACAACCACTTTGTGGAAGAATGTGAGACACTGACATGTTACTCAATAGGGGCTACCCAAAGGGCATGGTTGCCATGATTTGGGATAATATCATGGAGAAAAAAAATGAAGGGAGATATAGTGCCCCTTATACACCCCACTTCCACTTTGGCCACAGGTGCATTTTCTAGGAGACAAGTGGATGGGCCTATTATGCAAAAAGCCTTTGTTACAGAGTTTTGCAATGAAGCCCCTCAGATTAGGGGTATTTTGATAAAAAACTGGCAGATTTTTTTCTTTGTTTAAAGAATTCGGAGACAAAATAGGGAACTATCCAACCGTGGTCTTTAGAAGGGGCAAGACTATTAAAAATTATGTTGAGCATACATCTGTCCACTGTGAATATGGACGCAGTAACAAAAGGGCTGGCACCTATAAATGTGGCTTTTGCAATTATTGCAATGACATACTGGAAGGTGATAACCTGGTGTTAAACCAAATGACAATTAGATCCAGCAATTTTTGTAACTGCAACAGTATGGGGGTGGTTTATGCTGCTGTATGTCAACTGTGTAAAAGTTTTTATTTAGGCAAGACAAAGAGGAAAATCAAAGAGTGTATATATGAATATAAAACTGATATTAGAAAACTGGATAGTAAAAATGCCCTTGATAAACATATTGTTGAGTACCCCAGTCACAGTTTTAGATTTTTTGTTTTGGAAAAATTGTTACAAGACCTTAGATGGGGACCATGGGAGGAGAAATTGGAAGAAAGGAAACTGCGTTGGCAGTTTAGATTAAATGCTACTAATCCCGCTGATATCAATGAAAGGGTATATATAGCTTGTGTATTAAAACTTAAATCTTACACTGTTAGCCAAGTACTGTTGTTCTGTGCATTTTAACAGACTATATATATATATATATATATATATATATATATAAAACAAAACTTTTTTGTTGGGCAAGAATTATTTTTATTTTCATTTTATATTTGTAAACTAGAAGATAACATACTATTTTTTAAGTCTTAACCTGTAATATGTTGTTGCTTTAAGGCATGCTTTTTTTACAAGTGAGTGCAATGATAATGCAAACTGTCATGTGATTATAGGGAGGGGTATTTAAACTTGGTGTCTGTGCTTTTGTAACAGATTCTTATGAAGTATATTTTTATATGAAAGTGCTCAATCTTGTCAATTTTGCTGTGTTTTATTAAATTACTGGAAGCTCTTCTTGGCCTTCATTTTTCATTCCTGGACTATCTTGCTGGTGGTGGAATTTTACTGGATTTGGTCTTTGTTATTGTGTCCGACCATAAATATAATCGTGAAACCTGGAACATGCGAAAACTATCACCAAAAGCTCTTTTTCAATATGAGCATAATATATCTCAGTTTAAGTAAGTGTCCTAGATGCATAGGCTACTGCTCTGCCCTCTTGAAGAATAACTGCACCAAGACCAAATTTTGAATCACAGGAAAGAACAACTGGTTTATTCACATCATAATATCTTAATATGGGGGGGGGGGTGGAAATTTTCTGTTTAAAGTCATCAAATGCCTTCTGATGATGTTCCAGCCATGGCCATACAACATTTTTGCATGTTCGATCTCTCAAAGGTGCTGTCAACTCACTGAAATCTGGTATAAAATTGTCTGAATATTTGACCATGCCCAGAAAACACTGTAAACCTTGCACATTATCTGGTGCTGACATCTCTAGAATTGTTTGTTTGGTTGGGTCAGGTTTTAAGCCTGTACGTGTAAACAAATGACCTATGTACATATGTACAGAACTTCTGGAAGTCTGAATTTGCACTTCAGAGACTGAGCTTCAAGTTTACTTCACATGCTCTGTCTAGAACTTTCTTGAGGTTTCTGTCATGTTCTGGTTCGCCATTGCCTCCAACTTATAAATTGTCTACTATTATGGCACAAGCTTAGCTTTGGCCAGCTAAGAACTTGGTTATATTCAACTGGACGTATAAGAGAATTTAAGTACCTTTATCTGCACTTTTTTTAAAAAAAATACAGTATTTAATTTGATTTAAACTGTGTTGAAGGAATATTTAACTCAAGTGGCAGTTATTCTGCTCTTTAGTAACTTGAACTGAAGCTAGTGTGTTATTTGCTAGTAATTACAGGTGTGGGGGTAGCCACATTCTTTGATTTCCTGTCCTTGCCTTTTTAAGTGGTGCATTGTGAAATTTTTATTGCTTAAAAACCTCAGCTTTGGCCAGCTAAGAACTTGGTTATATTCAACTGGACGTATAAGAGAATTTAAGTACCTTTATCTGCACTTTTTAAAAAAAATACAGTATTTAATTTGATTTAAACTGTGCTGAAGGAATATTTAACTCAAGTGGCAGTTATTCTGCTCTTCAGTTATTCCCACCCACCCTCTCTGTTTTTGTTTTGGTGTTAATCTTAGTGGCCTTGAAACTGCCCGCCCATCAGCCTGCCTCTGGGCCCATCTCATTTGCTTACTCAACTGAGTGCAGTGAGATCATATTCTGATTTCAGGCACTCCTACTGTGTACAAAGGGAGCATCTGGGAAACAGACAAAAAAAAATTAAGCTTATTTCCTGCCTTTCCTGTTAAGTGGTATAGACTATTTGTAGGCTTCTGAGCCCCCAAGCCCTTCTGTGTTTGAGGGAAGCCTTCTAGCTTGTTTTTTTTTCTTATAACTAGCCAGTTTTCTAGTTTCAGCACTCAAATCTGTTTCTTTGATCTCAGCACTTGTTCAGATAAATAAAAAAAAAAAAATGATCTGCTTTTACTGTACTTGTGTTTCTACCTACTTCATTTTACTTTTGCATCATCTTAAAAATACTTAATTGTATTTATTACTGCTTGGTGTAACTCATTCTAAGCCTTTTGGTTTAAACACTTGGGCTTGGACCAGTTGTTTTGCACTGAGAGGGTTTGTGGTCTGCACTGTTGTGGCAGAACAGGTAGCTTACATCCTTCTAGGTTGGGAACTGCTGATTGAGGGCTCAGTGTCTGTTATTCTAAAAGTGTATTAATTCTGGTTTAAGCACTTGGGCTTTCAGGCCAGTTATTTTACATTAAGAGGGTTCGTGGTCTGCACTCTTGTGGGAGGAGAGGCTGGACTCTGCCCTTCTGAGCTGGGAATTTCTGGTTAAAGGCTTATAGTGCATGCATATCTGAACTGCTTCTTACCGAAGTTGGTGTGCCTTGTTTGCTGTGGCATAGACTGGATTTGGGCCTGCTGGATCTAGCTTTGTTTGTGTAACTTGAGCACTAATCTAGACATTCTCTAAAGTATTCAATTGTATTTATTACTGCTTGGTTGTAACTTGATTAAAGTGTAGCTATCATTCTAAGTCTTTTGGATTAAGCACTTGGGCTTCAGACCAGTTGTTTTACATTAGGAAGGTTTGTGGCAAGCACTGTGGTGGCAGGACAGGTAGCTTTCATCCTTCTAAGTTGGGAACTGCTGATTGAGAGCCCAGTGTCCAAGGGTATTAGTTCTGGTTTAGCCACTTGGGCTTCAGGACAGTTATTTTACATTAAGAGGGTTCGTGGTCTGCACTCTTGTGGGAGGAGAGGCTGGACTCTGCCCTTCTGAGCTGGGAATTTCTGGTTAAAGGCTTATAGTGCATGCATATCTGAACTGCTTCTTACCGAAGTTGGTGTGCCTTGTTTGCTGTGGCATAGACTGGATTTGGGCCTGCTGGATCTAGCTTTGTTTGTGTAACTTGAGCACTAATCTAGACATTCTCTAAAGTATTCAATTGTATTTATTACTGCTTGGTTGTAACTTGATTAAAGTGTAGCTATCATTCTAAGTCTTTTGGATTAAGCACTTGGGCTTCAGACCAGTTGTTTTACATTAGGAAGGTTTGTGGCAAGCACTGTGGTGGCAGGACAGGTAGCTTTCATCCTTCTAAGTTGGGAACTGCTGATTGAGAGCCCAGTGTCCAAGGGTATTAGTTCTGGTTTAGGCACTTGGGCTTCAGGCCAGTTATTTTACATTAAGAAGGTTCGTGGTCTGCACTCTTGTGGGAGGAGAGGCTGGACTCTGCCCTTCTGAGCTGGGAATTTCTGGTTAAAGGCTTATAGTGCATGCATATCTGAACTGCTTCTTACCGAAGTTGGTGTGCCTTGTTTGCTGTGGCATAGACTGGATTTGGGCCTGCTGGATCTAGCTTTGTTTGTGTAACTTGAGCACTAATCTAGACATTCTCTAAAGTATTCAATTGTATTTATTACTGCTTGGTTGTAACTTGATTAAAGTGTAGCTATCATTCTAAGTCTTTTGGATTAAGCACTTGGGCTTCAGACCAGTTGTTTTACATTAGGAAGGTTTGTGGCAAGCACTGTGGTGGCAGGACATGTAGCTTTCATCCTTCTAAGTTGGGAACTGCTGATTGAGAGCCCAGTGTCCAAGGGTATTAGTTCTGGTTTAGGCACTTGGGCTTCAGGCCAGTTATTTTACATTAAGAAGGTTCGTGGTCTGCACTCTTGTGGGAGAAGAGGCTGGACTCTGCCCTTCTGAGCTGGGAATTTCTGGTTAAAGGTTTATAGTGCCTGAATATTTGAACTGTATCTTACTGAAATTGGTAAACCTTGTTTGCTCTAGCATAGACTAGATCCAGGCCTGCTGAATCTAGCTTTGTTTATATGCTTGTTGTTTGTTTGCTTGTTATTTCCCTGGAAGCTAATTCCACCTAATACGACTTCTCAGTGCTTCTGTGGATCACTAGTGATATCTGCATTGCTTACTGTACTAGTTCCTTGTTTCACTTGAAAGAAAGTTACTGTTTGTCGTTTTTGCATTTAGTTACTTGTAACCCATTGCACTCAAGTTACCTGGCACTTGCTCACTAAAGCAATTATATAAGTCAGCACTAAAAATTAAAAGCACTACACCCTCACTCCCCACTGGCCCTTGTTTTCAGTTATTAAGGAATTCCCAATATTATTCTAGCATGTCCAAAGGTCAGTTGTCAATCTCCTCTCCGGTCCAGCTGGTGAATCTGGGAATCTTGAGGCAATGTTATAACTGCCTCATGTACACAGACAACCCTCTCCTCCTCCCACATAACACAAATACTTGCGAGAGATGTAGCTATTTAGCCAAACTGGAGGCTGAGCTCTCGCAACTCAGGACTGGCAAGACCAGACAGGAGGAGAAGGCGACTACACACACCACAAAACCAGCCTCACATAATGCTACCACACCACTGAATCAAACACATAAACACACAAAGACATACTCGGTGGCTCTGAGTAAAAATTTACCTAAACAGCAGAGGCCTCCAAAGCAGACACCCAAACAACTGCTACCTCAAGACACCCCACAAGCAACACATAAACCACAAAAGCAGTGTGCAAAGCAGTCACAGCCCTTAAGCCAAATACAACACCAAACATACTTGTCATAGGTGACTCCATAGTTAGACACACTGATGTCCCACTCACCAGGCTGAACAAGGAGAGGGTCACAGTAAGCTGCCTATCGGGCGCTAGAATCCGCCACATAACACAAGCACTCTGGTCACTCCACAGCAAGTACAAATATGACACAGTCATTGTCCATGCTGGTGTGAACGACCTGAGACGTACCTCCCTGGACTACATGAAAAGAGACATAGAGGAGCTCTCTGATTATGTAGCCCAGGCAGGTATGACCCTGACCCTGAGCAGTATCCTTCCTTCACCAAGAATGATGCCACAATATAGAGACAAGATGATCAGCTTTAACAACTGGCTTAATGTCTGGTGTCATTCAAAGGGGATCCAGTGTCTGTCTGCCTGGGATGACATGCTTGACAAGCCACGCTGCTTCATAAGGGACGGCTTGCACCTGTCATCCCTCGATTCGGATATTGGCTAAGGCTCTTGCCACCCCATAGTGCCTTTTTAGGCAAGGCTCAAATTCTAAACCTACCACCCTAGAAAACAAAAATGGGAAGAAACTGAGGGTAATGCTGCTCAATGCCAGAAGTCTAAATCTCAAAATGCACGCACTTGAGGCCCTTCTCAGTATGGAGAACATCGATGTCTGTGCTGTAACTGAAACCTGGTTCAAGGCTCCTGAGAGCACCCCAGCACTATTAGGTTTTACCTCATATCATGCGTTCGCCCCAAAACCCGGACCACACCACAAAAGGAGGGTGTATCCATATTCATAAAGGATACCCACACCTCCAGGTTGGTGGCAACGCACTAAGCTTGGAAACCATCCAGGTGCAACTAACCATAGGCAAAACTGCTCTACAAATTGTAGCATGCTACAGGCCACCCTCTCAAAATCAGGAACCCCACACAGCCTTCCTGAAGACACTGGAGGGTATAAATGTATCTCCAAACACCATCATATTGGGTGACTTCAACTACCCAAATATAGACTGGGAACATTACTCAAGCCCTAACTTTCTAGCCCAATGGTTCCTGGAGTTCATAAATTCAAATGCCATGGAACAGCTAGTCACTGTTCCCATGAGAGGAGAAAATATACTAGATCTCATTATCACAAACATGGGGACAAAATGCTCCACACCGGAAGTATATCCCTCATTGGTGAGATCTGATCATAAACTAATCTCACTGGAAACCCACATCCCGCCCCCACCCCAAACAAAAAAGACCACAGTGAAGAACTTCTCTAAAGCAAACTTCACACTACTCAAGACTGGTGTGGTATCCTTCAAGGCCCCTGAGCCACTGGAAACCACAACCAAAGCTAAGCTGCGGAAGCCCTTACAAATGCCTTCTATGAACACCTCCAGGACTGCATGGATCAGGCAATCCCAAATAAAACCAAGACTCTTTCCACAAAGGGCAAACGTCCAGTCTGGTGGACCCCAGCCATTAACAAACTTTACAATAAGAGGAGAAAGCTATTACATGATAGAACAAAATCCATAAAAGGGAAGTCACCCCTGATCATTATTAGTAAAAAAATAGGAGCACTCATAAAATCAACTAAGGCCAATTTTGAGAGAAAAATTGCCATGGATTCAAAGGACAATCATAAGGCCTTTTTCAGCTATGTTAGGAACCTGGGTGGAAACTCCCAGATATGCTCAGAATTAGTCGAAAATGATACAAAAATCACTGAACCCACAGACATTGCCAACATACTGGCAGACAGGTTCAGTGCAAACTTCACCCCTCTCTCCCCCCCCTAAAGGAGAGATAACAATCCCAGCAGAGTGTAGCCTCCCAGACATCTCAAATGTGCAGGTGAAAGCTGCTCTCTCTAAAGTTAAAAACACAGCATCAATGGGACTGGATGGTGTCCCCGGCTGTGTGCTACACGAGCTAAATGAGGAATTAAACCCACACATAAGGCAGCTGTTTAATCTCAGCCTTACCACAGGATACGTGCCCAAGGAGTGGCGTACGGCAACTGTGGTCCCACTCCACAAAGGCGGTGCCTCTGCGGACCCTGGTAATTACCACCGCATAAGCTTAACAAGTCTGGTCTGCAAAGCTATGGAGAGGATCATAATGGAGCTCATAAACTAAGATATAGGGGACTTGCAGACATTGGACCCGACCCAGTTTGGCTTCGTCAAGGGCAGATCATGCCTTTTGAACTTGGTCGACTTCTTCGAAACAGTCACCAAGGCCATTGATGAGGGAAAGGAAGTCCATACAGCCTACCTTGACCTTGCAAAGTCCTTCAACACAATACCCCACTCGGGTATTGTAGAAAAACTTACCAGCTTAAATGTAAACCCATATGTCACAAGATGGGTTGCAAACTGGCTTAAGGACAGAACCCACAGGGTTAGAGTTGCTGGTGCTATGTCAGACTCCAAGCCGGTCACAAGTGGTGTCCCACAGGGCTCGGTCCTTGGCCCCCTATTGTTCGGCATCTACTTCTCAGAAGTACAGGCCAACATGGGAGGACTTTGACTGACAACGTCTGCAGACGACTGCAAACTGGGCGCCATAGTGGAAAGTGCATCGGACACGGATATCCTTCAGAAGGGACTCACGGAAACAGATAGCTGGTGCCAGAGCCATGGCCTGAAGTTAAACACCAAAAAATGTATAGTCATACCCTTCGGGAAAAACAAGGTAACCCCAAGCTACCATATAGGTGGCAATCCACTAAGCACAGAAGAGGTTATCAGGGACCTGGGGACCCAGGTTGACAGTGGCCTTTCTTTTGACACTCACGTTGCTAAAGTGGTTAGAAAGACCTTCTACATTGCCCACCTGATCATGAAGGGATTCACATCCAGATCTAGTGAGGTCATTGTTTCCTGTACTCTTCACTTATCAGACCAATGATCGAGTACAATGCCCCGTTCGGGATGTATCTCACCCGACATCTGCAGCAATTGGAGAGACCCCAAAAGTTCCTCACCAAAAGGATAAAGGGACTCCAAAATCTGTCATATGCTGCCAGATTGAAGAAACTCCAGCTCTATTCAGTTGCATACCGTCTGCTCAGAGGTGACATGTGCCTGACATACAAGGCCATGTCCAACCCGGAATTAATGGACATGCTCCACCTCAAAAAATCCAAATCCACCAATACCACTAGAGCAAGTGACTTAAACCTTAGCACGGATATAAATAGGATGTCCTGGAGGGATAGATTTATCACTCAGAGGCTCCCTATGCTGTGGAATAAAATCCCGATCCATGTGAGGCAGAGCACCTCGCTGGCTCTGTTCAAGAGAAATCTTGACCTGTGGATGGGAGATCGTAGGTTTATCCCGGGAATCATCTCTGTGTCACTGCTGGACAGAGTCACAACAAACTAATGGGCACAGTATTTTTTCATATAAGGGGTGGCGTAAGCCACAAAAATTTGGGCTAGGCTTTTAAATGCCTTAGGGCAGATAGCCTAGTATAAACCTATGAACCTATGAACCTATAAGGATTACCTGAAAAAAATTGTTCCATTGGCACAGTGAAAGACTTTACTTACAGAATTTATTCCAAGTGACATCCTTAGGAATCTGTAGCTGCCAAATAGAGTACCAAAAGTAGTTAGAAATGAGGATTTGTGATCAAGCATTGTTTGCCAAAATGAACTTTTTGCATCCAAAACAGAAAATACAGTGGCATTCAGTATTAGAGCTGTGACTTCTTCAACTGTATGTATTGTATGCTCTGGGATCAAATGCATATTCTGATTTCATCTGAGTCTTTCTTGGGAGTGGCTACCATGGACAACACCCATTCAGTCGGTTCTGTGACTGGACAAATCACACTTTGCTGCACTATCTTATCCAGCTGAGTTTTAACTTTATTTTGCATTGCTATCAGAACTCTTCTTGCTGTTCTGACTACTGGAGTGATCTCAGGATCCAACTTCATAGAATACACAGCTGGAAGTTTGCCCAATTTGTCATCGAAAACAGCATACTCTGAGAAATTGCTTTGGAAAAACTGGAACTTGGAACTGTACTCACATGATGAATTTCATTCTCAAACTATCTTTGAGACCTAGTAAAGATTGCACTGGTTGACAGACTATGTAGAATAATATGTTGTAACAGTTCTCAGCCAAATAACATGAAAGTATTACTAACTTTCAGTTTGAATTTCTTCACCTTCATACACAACAGGTCTCGCACTGCTCTTTAAATTGAGTTGTTCATCAGTTCTTTCTTTTGCAAATGTGTCTGCTGATATAACATTGCACTTTGACCCAATGCCTACTTTAAGCTCTGTGGATTTTCCATTGATCCGAACCATACAAAACACTTCACTCCTTGTTAATAAGTTTACTGCATCAACTCTTTCTCCAAGTATTGATACACCATCCACATAGAAAGCTGACTGTTTTGACTCTACTTGATCAACTTGCTTTTTTGTGCGGCCCTTCTTTACAAATGTGTGAGGCTTACTTGATTTGCAAAACCTTTGTAAATTGTTCCATTTTTTACACTTATGGCATTGCTGACCATATGCTAAACACTTCTCTCTTTCAGACTCATGATTTGCACCACAATTGCAACAATTAACAATAAAGCCCAGATTTGGGTTTTGATGACTCATGTTTGTGTTGCACTGAGCTGATGGTGGAGCTTGCACTTTCTGGAACATTCTGGAAAGCTTCGTACCTTCTTTGGAAACCCTGTGGCTGCCCCTTGCTTAGGCCTGTTCCTGTTTGTCATGTGTTGCACACTATCTATGTTTGCTCTGGAGCTCACTGAAACCATGCTTTTGTTACTCGCAAGCATATTCATATGTCTTTCTGTCACCTCATGGATCTAACAAATCTCTGTTGCTTTGCTTAATTTCATATCACTGTCACAAAGTAAAATCTTTCTCACTGAAGCACTATTAATACCACACACAATAGGTTCATAGGTAGGTACTAGGCTATCTGCCCGAGGGTATTTATAAGCCTAGCCAGAGTGTGTCGGCTTTTGCCACCCTATTGATTAATTAACTGATCCTCTGTCAAGCAGAGCCAATGAAGTGATCCCAGGGGTGTATTTTCTGTTATCCATCCACTCGTCAAGATTTCTCTTGAAGAGTGTTAGTGAGGGGCTTTGCCTGATGTAATTTGGAATTTTGTTCCAAAGCATGGGGAGTCTCTGTGACAGGAATCTATCCCTCCAGCATGTTCTATTTATTGTTGTGGTGAGGTTTAGCTCAATAAAGCATGTGACTCGCAGTGACTTGGATTTCTTTAGGTGGAGCATGTCCATCAATTCTGAGTTGGACATGGCTTTGTAAGTCAGGTAGAGATCACCTCTGAGTAAGTGATATGCCACTGAGTACAGCAGGAGTGTTTTCAGTCGGACTGCATAGGACATATGTTTGAGACCAGTAATCCACTTGGTGAGGTACTTTTGTGGTCTTTCCAGCTTTTGGAAGTGTCTTGTGAGGTGCATCCCAAATGGGGCATTGTACTCTATGATGGGTCTAATGAGTGATGAGTAGAGGGGCACTATAACCTCTTTATTTCTAGATGCGAACCCTTTAGTAATTAGATAGGCCACATAGAAGGATTTCCTAACTACTTTGGCAATATGATTGTCAAAGGAGAGATTACTATCTACCTGGGTCCCCAGATCTCTTATTACCTCTTCTGTATTAAGGGGGCTGCTACCTATGTGGTAATTCATGGGTGATTTGTTTTTCCCAAACAGAATGACTATGCATTTTTTGGCATTTAGCTTGAGGCCATGACTTTGACACCAGGTGTCCGTCTCAGTAAGGCCTTTTTGGAGGATGCCCGTGTCAGCCGGAGAGTCAATTATGGGTCCCAGTTTGCAGTCATCAGCAAACTTGGTTAGCCATTGTCCTCCTGTGTTTGCCTGTACTTCTGAGAAGTATATGCTGAACAGTAGGGGTCCTAGGGCTGAGCCTTGCGGGACACCACTTGTGACTGGTTTAGTGTCGGACCTGGAGCCTGCTATTCTTACCGTGTGACTTCTGTCTGTAAGCCAGTTGGCAACCCATCTCGTGACATAGGGGTTTATGTTCAGGCTTGTGAGTTTTTCTGTAATACCCGAGTGGGGAATGGTGTCAAAAGCCTTGGCAAGGTCAAGGTAGGCTGTGTGAACCACCTTTCCCTCGTCTATGGCCTTGGTGACTGTCTTGAAGTCAACCAGGTTTAGTAGGCATGATCTGCCCTTAACAAAGCCGAACTGGGTTGGGTCAAGTGTTTGGAGGTTCCCAATGTCTTTGTTAATGAGTTCCATGATGATGCGCTCCACAGCCTTGCAGATCAGGCTAGTCAGGCTTATGGGGCGATAGTTACCAGGGTCAGTTTTGGCCCCTCCTTTGTGGAGAGGAATAACCATTGCTGTGCGCCATTCTATGGGCACGTAGCCTGTGGAGAGGCTGAGGTTGAACAGCATGTTTAGGTGGGGGGTTAGTTTGTTCTGTAGTTCGTGCAAGACGCAGCCTGGGACACCATCTGGTCCCACTGATGCTGTGTTTTTGGCTTTTGAAAGGGCTGTTTTCACCTGTGCGTCTGTGATTTTTGGGACACTACACTTTTCCGGTATTGTTATGGGCCCTTTTGCAGGTAAGAGGGGGGGTGAAGTTTGCACTGAATCTATCTGCCAGGATGTTGGCAATATCAATAGGTTCACTATATTTCGTGCTATTTTGCACTAGTTCAGCGCATATCTGCGAGTTGCCACTTAGATTCTTAACATAGCTAAAGAAGGCTTTGTGGTTATCTTTTGAATCCTTAGCTATTTTTCTTTCAAAGTTAGCCTTGGATGATTTCATGAGGGACCTTAGTTTCTTGCTGATACTGATCAGGGATGTCTTTCCTTCTTGGGATTTGCTTTTTTTCTGATCTAGTTTCCTCCTTCTATTGTATAGCCTGTTTATTGCAGGGGTCCACCAAACTGGTTTCCTTCTCTTAGAAGTTTTTCTAGGGATGGCACAATCCATGTATCCTTGTAGGTGCTCATAGAGTGCATTTGTAAAGGTTTCAGCATCTTGGGCAGCATTATCCTTTAGCATGGGGGCTGTGAAACTTACCACCTCTGTCTCAAGTAAGGTGAAGTTTGCTTTTGAAAAGTTTTTTACTGTGGTTTCCTTAGTTTGGGGTGGCGGTGGGGTGTGGACATCCAGAGTGATTAGTTTATGGTCTGATCTAACCAGTGACTGGTTGATCTCCAGTGTGGAACACCTGTCGCCCATGTTGGTGATGACCAGGTCCAATATGTTTTCACCTCTGGTAGGGGAGTTTACCAGCTGATCCAGGTCATTTGAGTCTATGAATTCCAGGAAGTGCTGGGCCTGGGAATTTGTACTCTAGTTGTTTTCCCAGTGAATGGTAGGGTAATTGAAATCGCGCAATATCAGGGTGTTCGGTAAGACCTTCATGTTTTCCACTGTCTCCAGAAAGGTGGAGTGGTGGTCCTGGGTCATGGAGGGTGATCTGTAGCAGGCCACAATTTGCATTGCAGATTTGCCCGATGTTAGTTACACATCGATTATCTCAGAGGTATCATGCTGCGCCACTAACCCGGAGGTGTAGGTATCCTTGATGAATATGGATACACCCCCCCCTTTTGTGTGTTTGGTCCATGTTCTGTGGCCGAAACGTGTGATATGAGTTGTAGCCTGGTAGTGCTGGGGTGCTCTCTGGAGCCTTGAACCAGGTTTCAGTTACTGCACAGATGTCGACGTTCTCCATACTGAGGAGTGCTTCGAGCGTGTGCATTTTGAGATTTAAACTCCTGGCATTGAGTAGCATAACCCTCAGTTTTTTGTTAATTGTGCTGTTTACGGAGGTGGGTTTGACTTTTGAGCCTTGCATAAAAAAGGCACTATGGGGGCAGCAAGAGCCTTAGCCAGTATTCAAAAGTCTAGGGGTGACAGGTGCAAGCCATCTCTTGCGAAGCAACGCGGTTTGTCGAGCATGTTGTCTCAGGCTGACAGACACTGGATCCCTTTTGAATGACACCAGAAGCTTAGCCAATTGTTGAAATTGATCATTTTTTCTTTATACTGAAAGTGTGATAGCCTTTTCTGATCATTTGTAGTTGTTTACAGCTGTTTTATGTGTATTTTATACTGTTTTTGCCTTATCTTTTCAAAAAAAACAAGTCTGTCCTTTATCAGCTCATCTTTCAAATCATCAAACCGACACATTTTAGCTCTGTTTCTCAAGTCAGTTATATAAGCTGCAAATGTCTTCCCTGGTTTCTTATTTCTTTGTAAAAAAATGCCTCCCTAATGTAACATTTATCTGAGGGTTGCACATTTCTCTGAACTTACGCTTCAAACACTCGGGGTCTTCCCTTGATTCAGCTAGCACAACAATATGGCAGTCTGCACCCTCATCTTCATACACTGCTGGTGCACATACAAATGAACATTCTCTTTCTATGGCCTTAGACCCTGCTGGTTTCAACAAAATGAATGCCTTGGAGTGTGCCTCTCTCTCTGCATAAGCTGCTTTTATGAAAATATCGTACTCCTATTCAAATATTCTCCAGTTCTCTACAATATTCTGATCAAACACAAGTAGTTGAGGTTTTTGAAATCCATCTGCCATATTAGCAGATACCAGTGAAGGGTTGCGCAATAGCTTTTCATATTTCTCGATGTTTTATTGTACCTTGCGAAATAGCTTTTCATATTTCTCAATGGTTTATTGTACTTTACGAAATAGCTTTTCAGATTTCTCGATGCTGTGCTGTATTTTGCGAAATAGGTTTTTCGATTTTTTTAATGCTGTACTGTATTTTGCAAAATGTTTTTTTTTCAGATTTCTCAATGCTGTATTGTATTTTGAGAAATAGCTTTTTTGATTTTTCAGTGCTGTATTGTATTTTGCGAAATAGCTTTTTCAGGTTATCAATGTTTTATGAAATTTTCTGGAATAGCTTTTCAGTCTTTTCAATGCTTTACAGAACTTTGCGGAATCATTTCTCAGACGTTTTGATGCTTTATGAAATCTTCGATTGGTAAAGGCAGAAATGCTAAAGTCATTTATTATCACTCGTTATGCTTGTGGAAATTTTAAAGGCATAAATGCTAAAGTCATGTACTTTCGGAATTGGTAAAGGCAGAAATGTTAAAGTAATTTATTTTCAGAACTGGTAAAGGTAGAAAAGGCATATTCCTCCTAAAAAGGATTGAATTTGCTAAATAATAACAGACATTTGAGTTTTAGAAGTCATAGCCTTTAGAAAAATGCATACTAACACAAATCCTGTTATTCTAGCAATTTTCTAAGTTCATGAGAGCAATATTTATAATCTGTCCCTATTTATTTTAGGCTTTGTCCAGATTTCTTGCACTAAGAGGTTGAGGTCTGTGTGTGTGAGAGAGAGTGAAATGCCCTAGTTAGAGTTAGCAGGTGGAATTTATTTTCAAGTGCATTTTCAAGGAATTGTGAGCTTCAAGGGAAGAGAAGTTTACTGCTGTTCATGCTAAGTCTGCTTAAAAAGTGCAGCTGTTTTGTTTAGCAAATGGTATCATTATTGTGGTATGGAATTTTAAAGCAGTGTTAGTAGCACATCAGGTATCATACTTGCATCTTGATGTAGAGGGCTGTAGGTTCTACACCCACGGCATATAGATTTGTATTTTAAGGGTGGAGTGCTGCAGTCCTGAGGATGTCCGCCTTTGGATGAGATGCCTAGTAACTATGAACCTGTTTTTCAGCTTGCCACACATTTGCTATTGCAATATACCAGCTTACTGTATTTTTTAATGTAACATGGACAATTTATTCTTTGAGGATAGCAGGCACTGAATTTGTAGATGAAACATTGAAATATAAAGTTGTTTTCTAGCAACAACCTAGTCATTAGTTTCAGATATCTTTAATGTGGAATTATTCAGATGACTTTTACTTCTGCATAGATTGTGTATATTCACTGATTATTGGTGGACTGTAAAACTGCGGTGGTGGTGCTGCGGTAGCGTTGTCTCCTCACAGTAAGACGTTGTCCTGTTCGATTCTCAGCTAGAGCGTCTTCTGTGTGGAGACATGCGTTAATGGGAGTACCTTCGTTGAAGGTTGTGCGTCAGGGCCAGCAACTCGGCATGTAAAAATCTACTGCCAATCATTAGTGGACCAGAGTTCTTCTGTGGCGACCCCTAACCGGGAAAAGCCGAAAGACACAACATTGTTGGATTGTAACGACAGAAGTTTGAGTGGTCTGTTATAGTTGAAATGTTATGAACTGGGCAATTTGTCATTATTTGTATGTTTTGTTTCATTGCTTACTGGAAAAATGTCGGAAACTATAAATTTAAAACACACTCTAACAAGTGGTGCTGTATAATACACAGGATATATATTATAATTAATACAATCAAATAAGTTTTGCATGGCCCTAAAATGTGTGCAGGGGGCCTATGGTTTGAAAACAGCCCACAGGTAAACTTAACCTGTTACTGGCCAGATGCATTTTCTTTGAATGTGGGTTTCAATGCTGTTTCAGTGAATGTGAGTTTCAAAGGCAGAGAAGCTTTAATGCTAAGTCTGTTTTTATTGTAAGACTATTGCTTTGTTTAGCAAATGTCTATCAGGGTTTGTGTTGTATAATTTGAAATAAAAATTATAAATTAAATCCAAATATCTGTAATCATTGTAGAAGTAAATCATAAAACAGTATGCACACTGAGAGTTTTGAACAGTGTTTATGGCAACTGGGGAGAAATAGCCAAGTAATGGGACACAGGAATGGCTGCATGGGGGGGTGTGGCTCTGGATTTGCACCCCTACAAAAAATCCTGTGTGCTCCCCTGCTCCTTGTCCCTGGATGAGATATCCTTACTTATGAGGTGGGCCATGTAGAAAGCTTTTTGTAAATGGAAACAAACATGGTGGTTGAAAGACAGGTTGCTATCAACCTGGGTGCCCAAATCCCTCATGACTGATTGCATGCTTAGGACATTGTTATTAATGTGATAATTCGAGGGGATGTCACTCTCCCTAAAGGGGATGATGATGCATTTTTTGGTATTCACCTTGAGGCCATGTTTCTTACACCACTCATTGTTAGGGTGAGACCCTCTTGGAGGATGTCCACATCATTAGGGGAACTGATGACTGCACCCAGTTTGCAGTCATCTGCAAACTTGGTCACAGAGCCTCAGAAAAGTATATCCCAAATAACAGAGGCCCCAAGACCAAACCCTGGGGTATGACATTTGTTACGTGTCTACTGCTTGAGGTGGATTCACCTATTTTGAATAGATGGGTTCTGTCAGTGAACCAGTTTGCTACCCATCTGGTAACATACAAATTGATGCCTAATTGAGAGAGTTTATATATTATGCCCAAGTGGGGAAGTGGGGAATAGTGTCAAAGGTTTTGGCCAGGTCAAGGTAGATGGTGTGCACTGTCTTCCCCTCGTCCATGGCTTTGGTGACTGTCTCAAAGAAGTCAACCAAATTTAGCAGACATGACCTCCCTTTGATGAAGCCAAACAGTGTGGGATTGAATGTTTGGAGGTTGCCAATGTCCTTGTTAAGGAGGTCTATGATAATCTGTTCCATGGCCTTGCAAATAAGGCTAGTTAGGCTGATGGGTCTATAATTTCCTGGATCAGTGGATGCTCCACCTTTGTGCAAAAGGATGACAGTGGCAGTTCTCCACTCAGCTTTGATGAAGCTGTTACTCAGGCTTTGGTTGAAAAGGTTGCCTAATGATGCTGCAAGTTCCTGCCTGCGTTTATGTAGGATGTAGCCTGGGATGTTATTGGGTCCCATGAAGCCTGTATTTTTGCCTTTGAGAGAGCAGTTTTGACCTGTTCCCTAGATATATGGGGAATGAAGCAGGTACTGAGGATGTCCTGATTTACTGATTGGGGGGGGGGGGACAGAGGGCTAAAGTTTTTGCTGAATCTGTCAGCCAGCAAGTTTGAAATATCTACAGCATTTGTATATGTGGGGTCCTTGACCACCAATTCTGAGCAGATCTGGGTACTTCCTTTGAGAAGAAGGCCTTATGATTGTCTCTAACTGATGTGTCCAATTTGGACATGAAGTTTGCTTTGAAGGATTTCACTAGTGCTCTTATTTGCTTGTTTAGGCTAAGGAGACATTGCTTCCAACTGGGCACCTGCTCCTTCTTGGTCCTGGACAGCAAAGTTTTTCCTTTTGTTATAGAGTTTATTTATTGCAGATGTCCACCAGACAGGTTTACTCTTCCTTGTGGAGGATGATTTTGTTCTGTTGGGTATTCCTGATACCATGCATCTGTATAAATGCTTGTATAGTACTTTGGTGTGGATTTGGATATTGGTGCCAGCTCCTACAGAGGGGGAGGGGGCTGTAAATCTGTTTATACCATCTGGCAGGAGGCTGTAATCAGCTTTGGAGAAGTTTTTTGTTTCACCCTAGCTAGAGGGGCATTGGGGGAGATGGTGACATCAAAAGTGACCACTTTATCATTGGATCTTACCAGGGAGGATGATACTGTAGGGATGTTGCAGTGGTTATTCTTGTTGGTTAATACCAAGTCCAAGATATTATCACCTCTTGTGGTGGTATTGACTAGCTGTTCCAAGGCATTTGCATTGACAAAATTGATGAATCTCTGGGCGTCTGTGCTCTGGCATGAGTAGTTTTTTCCAATCTATGTTTGAGTAGTTGAAGTCACCCAGGATTAGGGTAAAGGGTTGAATCTTGATAGACTCGAAGAGGTCCAGATAGGCAGATTGGGCATCTGGGCCAGTAGCTAGCTATGATTCGAATAGGGGTCTTGTCAATGGTTAACTGCATCTGGAGTGTCTCCTGTGTGCCATACTGTTTGACCAGCCAGAAGGTGTGCATGTCTTTAATAAATATTGAAACTCCACCTCCTTTGGCATTACTGCCCACAGTTTGGGGTCTGAATATATGATAGGATGAGTAACCAGGTAAGGCTGGGGTGCTCTCCACAGCTTTGAACCAGGTTTCTGTGACTGCACAGATATCAGCATCTTCAAAGGTTAAGAATGCTTGCAATGAGTGCAGTTTCATGTTTAGACTCCTAGCGTTTACAGCATGACCTTTAATTTGCATTTTGTTGAAACTTTTATGTTGGTGGTTTTAGCCTCATCACTTTTAATAAAAAATGCACTATGGGGGAGGCAAGAGCCTTTGCCAGAAGCCTGAAGCAAAGGTGAGACAGATGCAGGCCATTTCTGGCAAAGAATTGTGGTCTGTCGATGATCTCTTCCCGGGCTGTCAGGTACTGGATCCCCCTGGAATAACACTAGAAACTAAGCCAATTGTTAAAGTCAATCATTTTCTGTTTGTATTGAGGCATCATTCTGGGTGATGGTAGAATGCTGCTTAAGGCTAGGGACATACCTGCCTGGGACACATATTCAGCGAGCTCAATTATGTCTGTCTTCATATAGTCCAGGGAGGTATGTCTCTAGTCATTCATGCCAACATTGACTATGACAGAGTCATAACAGTACCTGTTTGTTGACAGACTTGAGTGCATCTGTGACATGGTGGATTCTGGTACCTGACAGACAACTAACCGTGACTTTCTCTTTATCCAGCCTGGTGAGAGGTACATCTGTGTGTCTCACAATGGAGTCTCCTATGACTAATATGTTGGGTTTATGGTTAAGCCTTAGTGGCTTTGAGACACAGGTGTGTAGACTATGCATGGTATGTGATGTGGAGGGCTGTGGAGATCATGTGTGTTTTTGCCACGGAGATCTCCTTTGTTTCGGTATGTTTTTCTTGAGGGCCTCCTCATATGTGGGTGTGTGTTGTGTAGGTGTGGCTGGTGTTTGAAATGTAGTGATTGTGTTGACAACGTTCTCAGTGCCAGATATACTGGCTTGTGAGGAAGAGAACATAGTCTCTAGGTTCCTAATGTAATTGCATCTCTCAGAAATTGTGGTCCTAGGTGGTAGTAGTAGATGGTAGTCTGTGTACATGAGGCAGTTGCTACACTGTCTCAGGATGCCCATATCAGCCAGACTGGCAAAAGAAACTGTAGGGAATTGTCCATCCATATTTGTCAGAATCTGAGGGATGGAGAGGTAAGGGGTAGGCCTAACATTGGAGGGGCAGGTATGTCATGCAGAGGATACCACTGCTCTGGAACAGACTTCTCCATCCAAGTAAAACAAAGCTTATCTCTGTCCATATTCAAATGCAACTTAGAGCTGTGAATGTAAAACAGAATATTTATCCCAGGGCTGCCCCCTGTACCAATAGTAGACACAGACACCTCCTAAATACTTTATCTCATGCACTGGTCTCCTCAAATTATCTATGGTATGATCCCAGTTATTCTTATTATGGGAAAATATGTAATTATTAACAATGGGATGGGTAAGGCCAATCTATAAACATAAGGGATAGGTTAATTTAAGCACAAAAGGGTTATTTATCTAGGCTTAAAATGGCCCACATATGCAGCTAGCCTAGTACTTACCTATGAACATATGAACCTATGAATTTATAACAATAACTCCCATTTTCATCCACAAACTAGAAACCCAGAATTACTCAGACTTTCTTAAAGAATCATAAACCATTTGCTAATCACAATTATGTAATATATACACTGACAGAAAAAACATATTACATTTACTTTTCAGTGCAAAATATTGCATTGGTTACATGATGTGCCACTTAATACTCTGCAAATGAAATGTCAGATTACATAAAATATCTTGGGTTGCTACAAAAACTCTTTGACCTCACAAGGGTCTCACAGCTTAATGTGATACATGTCACATAGTGAGCAAACTGATACAATACTCCAAAAACAAATTCCCATATAGCCAAAATATGGTAGATTATTATAAGGAAAAATCCTAAAGAACATTTAAAAAAAAATCATTTTTTTAGATAAAAATAATCCTACTTATCCAAGGCCTACATGAACGTGCAATTAAAGAAACAATGTAAAGAACTATTTTAAGTCGTGTAAATAAGTGTATTGCGTGACAAATAGCAGCCTAACTTATCAGGAGATTTTATTATCCAAAGTTATTGCCAGATATTTGATCAAACAGAGCTAGCTAGCTATAGTCAGAATATATAAAGCTGCTAGTTTCTAGTCTCTCTAAGAAGAGGCAAAGAGAACTGTATGTTGTCATATCGAGAGTAAACAATAGATAGTACAGGGCTGCCTTTGTTTAGGGCTTAAATGTTTCAGGTCATTTAATTAACATTTTGGTTGGTTTCTGATCCTTATTAGGTACCTTTCAGAAGGTGAAAGTAGAGAGCATGTTATTGAAGTTACATTGTGTTGAACATTTTTGGCTGGAAGGAAACAGTATGTGGCATAAATGAACATTTTCAGCAAAAAAAAAAAAAAAAAATCATTTTTTTGAATACACCCACTTTTTGGAAGTTTAGCATAGAAGATTATAGGGCCATAAGCTCCTGGGTTTGATCCTCTCACTCTCTATTTGACAGTCATGTGTCTCTGAGCATGCCCATTCACATACCACTTCTTAAACAGTTCATTTTGCTTAGTGGGCTTATCTGGTTAAAAAAATAAAATGAGACAAATGACACATGTAAATACATTTCACAGACGTTAAAACAATATTAAACATGAGTACTTGTGTTAGACCAGAAGGTTGAAGCCTGAATGAGCTACTTAGAGTAGAAGTGGATAAATGTTTCTTTCTTTGTTTATTTTACATGTTTTTGTTTGTTTATCAGGGTAGAACACTGATCAAAGCTGACCTTTTGCTGGCCCAACGTAGGAAGAGCACAACAATTTTAACATCAGAACTTATACAAGTTATCTACAAAATGAATACATACATACAAGTGATAGTAACATTAAAGAAGTAAACAAATTACAGTATTTTGCATATAAACAAATTTTACTTTTAGTTGTTATATTATTATAATATCATATCACCTAAATCCCTACCATTGATTATTGATGTTATACATTATTCCACATATGTGCTCATAGTTCAGAGGTTGGCACCTTTAGCCTTTCCCTTACTGTCAAATATAGTGCATGTAGTCTGGTTTCCTATATGTGCTCATGACAACATGCAGGTGTGTTCCTCAGCTCAACATATTGAATGATATATGGTGTGAGAACTAATCAAAATAATAAAAATCTTACTTGTTATTTGAGAAGTACAGCCATAAGTTTATAGGTTCATGGGTTTATAGGTACCAGCGTATTTTGTCTGAAACCTGGAACTTATGCTTATACAGATTCACATGATCCGTGAATACATGTGATATTCCAGACAGTTAATCATTACAGTTGCTTCACTCTAAAATCAGGGAACTTTCCCACTAATACTTTTGGAGCACCACTATTACCTACAGCTCTCACTCCAAGTGCCAGATGTGCTTGTCTAGTCTTAAGTGATGGCGGGTTTGCTTTGCTAAATGCTTCTGGTAACCCTTCTTTAAACTGTAAACAATAGAAAAAGTGGTAGTCTTAAAACTTTGTTGATGGCCTCAGTCACAATAATTTCCAAAAATCATGAAACCCAGGTAGTGTTCCAAAGCAACAGGTTCTCACAGAGAACCCATAACATCAATAAATATATTATTAAAATCATCTGTCTTGCTGCCAACCCCTTGTTATAGAGGGATAAAGCCCCAAGTACAGCCAATCTGATCTAGGTTCTACTAGCAGATTAGGTGTTGGATTAACTGGCCTGGAGCTAGATAGATGGGCGTGGGAGGGGGGGGGTGATGAGCAGAATCTGAAATGCTTATGAAAGGATTTAAAAGTTATAACCTTCTGTGGATTAAGACTGTTATGCCAGTTCTCCTCCTCTAACCCAAACTGAACAGGAATAATAGCATGTTCTACCTTTAGATATTAAAGCTAACAGTTACACTCTTATTTTGTTTTTCCTCATTGAACACGGTTTTCCTGTTTGTTAATGTAAAAATTGTACTTTTTTTTTGCTAAGCTTTATAATGTTGTGCCCCCTGATTCTTTATGGACTGTGATACATATCTGATTGTGTGGTTAAATACAACAGTTATGTACCACTGCCCTCTCCTATTTTACAGACATATGTCCAAAAGGCATGTTCTTTGCAGCTCTGTCTCTCCCTACATATGTGAAGCTCTTCATGTCAAACCTGGGCTGCAGCCATGTTGCATGTTTCAACTGTAGTAAGGAACTCCAGTAGAAAACAAGGGAAACAGGCACTGATAAATGCAAGTTATAAGTAAAGGTATGGCAATCTTTATTTTCCAACTATATATCTCGGGTCTATATTACATATCCGAACATTTAAATGTTCGAATCGTTAAAGATCGACCTTAAGCGATCGAACATTCCAATGTTTGAATATGTAAGAAAACAAAAACAAAAAAATGAAAAAGGAAAGGGTTTAAGCAGGGGGACAAACCCCCATGCACCCCCAATGTGGGGGGCTGCACCCCCCACACCCTCGCTACTTAAATATACCAACTCCGAGATCTCACTTCAGTGTGCTACAGTACGGAAACAGGAAATTTCCCATTTCATACACTGTAGCTCAATCTTGGAGTTGGTATATTTAAGTAGTGGGGGGTGCAGGGGGGCTTGACCCCCTGCTTACACCCTTTAGTTTTTTTTTTCCTTTTGTTTCTCTTTTTTAAAATTTTTATTCATATTCAAACATTTAAATGTTCGATCGCTAAAGGTCAATCTTTAGCTATTCGAACATTTAAGCATTCGGATATGTAATATAGACCCTATATCTCATATATGGAACTCCCTTCCTAACTCCATTCTCTCAATCTCATCCACCAAACACTTTAAGCCATCACTTAAAGCTTATCTAAAAAATACGTGGCTATGTTCCTGTACTAACCCCTCATGAGTGCTCTGATACATCACGGTATACCCAAAACATATTCAACTTCTCCCCTGGTGTTTAATCCTTGGCTCCTACCAACCTCTCTTAACCTTATATCTTGACATAAGTCATACCTACAAATAGTACTAGCTATGTTCAAAGCCTAAGTTTTGTTGTCAAGATGTAACAGATTTGTATGTTCTTAAGTATACTACATTTTCTTTACTTTATACTTTTTGATTATTGCAATGTGTGCATACAAATTTACTGTTACTCATAGAGCTTTTCTCCCCAGGCCTCTGCTGAAAAAGGACCTGTGTCCAGTCAGACTTTCCTGGTAAACAAATGTTAAATAAAATAAATAAATAAAAATCTAGGTCTAAAGATGTCATTGTTCCATTGTAATCAGCCCTTATCGGATCAATCATTTAATACAATGCCCTCTTCAGTATGTACCTGACCAGGCATATGCAACAACTGCAGCATCCACAGGGGTTCCTTGCAAAAAGAATACATGGTGTAGAAAGAATATAGTACGTGGACTGCCACAAAGCATTATCACTGATGAGGGGCCATCTCTGCCTGGCCTTCAAGGCAGCCTCTGATGCAGTCCTTATGGGCCTGTTGCAGATCTATAAAACAAACAGCATCAGAAATACCTGGTCTAGGGACTTCATCTGGAACATAAATAAGACATGTTGGAGGGACAGGTACGAGTCTCAGAGATTCCTTTATCTCTGGAAAAGTTTTCTCATCCATGTGAAACAGAGTTCCTCCCTGCACTTATTGAAGCACAGCTTGTATCAGCGGATGGGTATTTGTAAATTTACCCTGGTCTGCTATCTATGCTCCTTTTAGACATAGGTAGCTTGTAAATGCTTGACCACTCATGCCTAAGCTATACAACCAGTCATATGCATTTTGGAAGCATGGCTAGGTTTAAAAAGACCATTAGGTTCATTAGCCTAGTAATTATCTTGAACCTATATTTGTCAGTTTATTGGACTTTGCTTTGCATTGCATGTTAGTGATATCAAGTGGTGTGCTGCATCCCTGGTGATTATATCTTGTATTCATCAGTTATTCTGTGACTGCCAATGTACATTGTTATTTCCTTTTATGGTGGTGGTGGTTACATACCTGCTTGTATGTTTCTATTATACATTCATAGGTTTGTAAGAGGTTACTAAGCTAATGGCCCTAGGGCCTTTACAAGCCTAGCCATGTAAAAACCAGAGTACCTTTATTGACCATATTTAGATGGTCATTTGTTAGCAGAGAGATTCTGTGACTAGCACCGACTGCCCATGTCTATGAGGGACATAGGTGCCACCCCCAGGATGAATTTACAGTTACCCATCTAGTTTTCCAGATTGCAATTTAATAGGGTCATTGAGGAGCTCTGCTTCACATGGAGTGGGAGCTTATTCCAGAGGAGCGGTAATTGCTGGGAAATACATCTGCACTCTCCAACATGTTCTGTTCATGTTACAGGCTAGGTTGAGATACTTGGAGCGAGTTATTCTTGTCCCATTTGATTTGCGGATGTGCAGCAATTCCATTATGGCAGGGTCTGAAATTGCTCTGCAGGCTATGCACAGGTCATCTCTCAGCAGCCTGTATGATACAGAGTACATTGACAGGGCTTTCAATCTTTCCATGTTTGTCATGTGTTGGAGGCTCTGGATTCTCTTGGTAAGAAACCTCTGTGGTCTCTCCCATTGCTGCAGGTGTCTGGTGAGGTACATACAGAAGGCAGCATTGTACTAAATTAGTAGTCTGATTAGGGTTGAGTACAGTGGAGCTATAACATCCCTGATCTTGGATGCAATGCCGTTATTTATGAGATGCACAATGTAGAATGCTTTGCTTACCATCATGGACACAAGGTGATTGAAGTTTAGTTGCTATCAACCTCTGTCCCAAAGTCTCACACCACTGAATTTGAGCTTAGAGGAGTGCTATCTATATCATAATTAGCAAGGGCTACTTCGTTGCCAAAGAAGATAATGAGGCAATTTTTGCATTACATTTTAGGTTGTGAGTTTGGCACCAATCATTTGTCTGCATCAGCCCTTTCTGTAACATGTTAACATCATTGAGGGAATCTGTAATTGAGCCCAGTTTACAGTCATCTGCAAACTTGGTAAGCCACAGGCCATCTACCTTCACCTGTACTTTAGAGAGAGAGAGAGAGATAGATTCCCAACAGTAGAGGGCCCAGCACAGATCCTTGAGGTAGCCCATTGATAACTGGTCTACTGGTAGAAGAGGACTCTCCAACTTTGACAGTATGTGTTCTGTTGGTGAGTCAGCTGGCTACCCATCTAGTAATGTATGGGTTAATCCCCAGCTGGGAGAGTTCCTCTATGATACCTGAATGGGGGATTCTGTCAAAAGCCTTGGCTTTTGTGAGCTCTGGTATCACATGTAGTGTACAGTAATTACTAGTATATTACGTCTGTGCAGTGATGATGGATCTGCTGACCAAATGAACATCTATGTACTACCTTAGTGTGCTAAGATTCCATAATTCAGACCTGATATGCAGTAGATTATGTGTTTAAGTGTGAAGTTCACAGATAAATTGATAAGCACATTGCTATCTGTACTCTTCTTTATGAATAGCACATGTTCACTTGTTTGGACCATCACTATCATGCATGGCAGTGTTTATAAATCTTAATGGCTGTTTCTTGGTTTAGCAGCAAATACTTCCAAATTAATCAATGTAGAATGAAATAATACTTCCTAAGACTCTAGGCTGAACTTCAAGCCACTCTGTTTTCTAATCAAGTTGAAAGGCTAAATGAACTGGGAATAAACCCCTATGTCACCTACTGGATTGTCATCTGGCTCACAGATAGGATGTAGATACTCAAACTAGGGGACGTTACCTCCACAAAGAGACCAGTAACCAGTGGAATCCCTCAGGGTTCTGTGCTGGGAGCTCTCCTGTTTGACATCTAATTTTCTGAAATAAAAGCCAATACCAAAGGACTGACCACATCCTGCAGGAAGGTTTGTCTCAAATAAATAACTGGCGTCAAATCATGGTCTGAAGCTAAATGCAAAAACATTAATTATTGTATCCTTTGGGAAGTCATCTGTCCATGGGTAACTTCCACAATGACAACATGCACCTAACAATTGACCCAGTTGTTTGGGATTTGGGAACATATGTGGAAAGTGACCTAACCTTTGACCAACATGTGTCTATTGTTGTAAGGAAGCCCTTCTATATTTGCACAGCTTGTAAACAAAGGGTGGTGTCAAGATCTAGGGATGTCATTGTCCCCCTTTACTCAGTCTTCATTAAGCCAGTCATTGAATATAATGCCCCTTTGGTATTTATCTATCCAGACACATGCAACAATTGGACGGCCCACAGAGATACCTTACTTAAAGGATACAAAGCCTAAACAACATGTGCTACAGGGACTGACTCAAAGCCCTGCCATTATACTCAGTATCCTGCAAACTGCTAAGAGGTGACCTGTGTCTGGCATACAACGCATCCTCCGACCCAATACCAGTTTTTGGTACCAATTGCACAACACCAAGTCAAGTGGCATCAGAAATACTCAATCTATGGTGGTAAACCTCTTCTGCAACATCAACAGAATGGTTTAGAGGAACAGGTTTTAGCAAAATTTTAAATAAATTGCTTGAGAAGGAAACCCAGAGGTGCATGCATTGATCAATAGGCAGGGTCAACAATTGGTTTATAGCATGCCAGCATTCAGAATTTGATCCCCTGAAAGCTTGACTGCCTATTAGTATAACACCTAATGAAAGGCATGGGAGCTACATAATGGGGCAAGCTTTCTTAAGAGCCCTCTGGGTGGGCTTCAGCATGTCTTAATAGAACATTAACTAATAAAGGCAGTGTTAATAATGCTGTAATTAAGTATGTGCTGTGCTTTATGCACTGTATTAAGATCACCATGCAAGCTTTACACAGTTTATTCAATATATCAGTTTTGTTCTGCTTCTTTGTATTCATGATTCATAGTCATGCATTCTTTCATTTTCTGATACCTTTTCATCCTTCTTAGAGTTGCTGTACTGCAGGATTTTATCTTGGCAAGCAGAAAGGCAGAATACCTCGGAGTGTAATTTACTTGTGACAAGAGATGCAGACAATTATGGGCAATTTAGGTGATCTCCAAATCAGATGTCAACATGTCTTTTGGATAAGGCACAGAGGACACAGAGACTCTGCAGAGTACCCAGGGATTGAACTGGTGAATCCAGATATGGCAGGCAGGAATTCTGAGTGTTGCCCCTCTTGTGTTTAAACAACCTACAGGCCTCTTACTGTTTGTGTGCTATGTATACAGGGATGCATGTCTGCATATGGAGCTATGATCACATCACAGCAGTATGGAACTGAGGCCTGAGCCAATACAGTTGTACTGGTGATGTTTGCACTATACGCTCCATATGGAAGCAGTGCTGTGCAGCATTTGGTGTAACAATGCTATAGCATTGGGGCAGATGTAGTATATTGACATGTCATGTACGGCAGTGCAACGGACTACAATAAAAATGTCAGTTCTTTTAGAGAACCTCATTTTTGTTACAATAGATGTTATTGATTTATTTACCTGTATACCCCATCAAGAGGGGATGAGAATGTTTGAAGACATGGTTTTTTTGGATAAAACACTAACACATTTGGAAAAGGTAGCAGTAGTAGAGTTAGCTGATACAGTACTTAAGTTCAATTTTATTTTGTTTAATGGTGAATACTATCAGCAAACAAGAGGCGTATCAATGGGTGCGGCGTGCACACCTACATACGCTAATATTGTGTTAGCAGGGTGGGAATCCAATTTTGTCTTGAACTCAGTATACAAACAATACTGGTCGCTTTATAGGCGATATTTGGATGATATTGTTATTTTCTGGACAGGAGGTAGGGAGAAACTAACTGAATTCCTTAATTATATTCAGAATACTACGAACTTTCTGAAGTTCACTCACACTATTTCTACTGATAGGTTACAATATTTGGATGTTGAAGTGTACAAGAATATGAATAACAAAGACCTAGAAACTAAGGTTTTTAGAAAAAGTACTTTTTGCAACTCCTTTTTGCATTTCACCAGCGCACACCCCCCACATTGTAAAAAGAATATTGTCAAGGGACAATTTGTGAGGGGGTGTCGCATGACTAGTAGGGACGAAGATTTTTTTAAGGAATGCAACACTTTAGAAGTGATGTTCTGTGCAAGGGGTTACCCATTAGATTTTATTAAAAATATAAGAAAGGAGGAAGAGCAGAATAGATTAACAAAATTTAAACCAATAAAAGGTAATGTGATTAACATTATTAATTCTTGTAAGGATGCTGATATTATTGTTCATCCTAATAAAAATAATAATAAAGGAGAACCTTATTACCAATCGGCACTGGTTCTAGAATTTAATTTATTTAACCTCAAGGTGAAAAAAATATTTCAGATGGAGTGGGATAAATTTGTATCTTTTTCTGACATTTCAAATATTAAAGAAGGTATTCCCAAAATAGTTTATAAGAATGCTAGGAGCATTAAAAAGTTACTAGAAAATAACAAGATTAATGGTAGTAATAATATTCTTAATAAGGCTGTTACAACAAATATTATTAATGGAACTTACCAATGTGGACACTGTAATCAGTGTCAATATGTTTGTAACAAAAGTGAGATTCATTTAGTAGCTAGGGACATTAATATTCACAGTACAGGACATCACAACTGTGAATCCCAGGGAGTGGTATACATGGCAATGTGTTCACAATGTAACTCATACTATGTCGGTAAGACAGAAAGAGCGTTGAAAAAAAGAATATATGAACACACATATGAGATACTTAGGAACAAAGAAACAAATGCCCTATATAAGCACACAAGAATATGTAAGGATTCAAAGTTTTTCTTTTTTGTGCTTGAGCAGGTTAAGAAAGAGATGAGAGGTGGTCTCTGGGAAGAATGGTTAGAATTCAAAGAATTATGGTGGCAAATTTTGGTAGAAGCCACCAGGTTCCCTGGACTAAATGAACACATTTCATTAACCTCAGTGTTAAAACTGAGAGCAGCTAAAATTTAGCCTATACTTGTAATGATTTTAAATGAACAGTAGATGGTGCTATTTAAATACAAATAGACTGAGTTTTTTAATGAATAAATAAAACTTTTGGTATATATACATTTTTATACTATGATTATTTATTGTATTGAATTTATTTTAAATGAAATATGAATATATGTACACATAAATGGAATTATAATTGATTTTTAAAAATGTTTAAAGTTTTAATAATGTTTTAACATGAGTCAGCATTCATATTAAGTATTTAGAGTTTGTATGCAATGAGCCTTTTTGTTTATTGGTGTAGATAAGATGCAATTCATTTCTATTGGTTGTTTTAAATTTAATTAGAGTACTTAATGAGCAATTTGATATGAATAATTTGTCTGATGAAGTCTCACTGTTGATGTGGACGAAAACGCACATTTTTTATAAAGCGTTTATCTATTTGTGGACGAATTCAATAAAGCGTGTTTTTTCAGTTGGTGCACAGTTTCCATGTGTTTTGGACTTATCTTTTAGAGAACAATGTTATGCATTACATGGCATAGACAACATACTGTATATATGGCACAGTACTGACAGTGTGCTGCTACATTACACTTATCTGTGCTTTTATAGTGTAGTATTTTATGCTGGCTTGTGTAAGAAATATCTGTCTCTAAAACAGCCTCATCTAAGGGTCAAAGACTAACAATTCTATGTGCAATGTATCAATGAGAACAGCACGCAGGTTGTCAGTGCTGTTACAGTGTACTGTTGTAAGCTGATACAGGAATGTTACATCAGTGGTGCAGATTCCTCATGGGTTATTTATTTATTTATATTGTCAAGGGTAGGCTGACTGAGCCTATTAGAAAAGGTCATTTTCAACAGTGGCTAGGGGAGGAAAGCTGTATTATTGAAGAGAAACATCAAAAACAGAGAAAACAAGACAATTAAGCAGTAAACAAAAGCATCTTAGTGGTAACATTATTATATATACAACATTTTACATTTTACAATAATGTTTTTAAAAAGCAGAGTTGTTACAGCAATGCATTCATAAAAGCAGAGTGCAATTTGCAGTGCTGAAGACTGAGCAAGGCTTGGTGCAGTATTGTGCAGGTCTGGTGTTAAGGATGATACATTACTAGGACAGATTTGTCATGTCCTGAGACACACACACACACACACACACACACGCACGCACGCACGCACGCACACACACACACACACACACACACACACGCACGCACGCACACACACACACACACACACGCACACACGCACACATGCACACACATTCTGCATTGTAGGGAGCTAAACAGAACTTTCAGTGCTCTGTCGTGCGGGCAGCCCTAGCACATTGAACTTCACAGACTAGTGATATGCTGCTCAGCTGATACATTATTATGCTGTTGCCTTTCTCTTATCACCCCATGTTTGTTTCATGTTCTGTTATACTAATTTGTATAGTTATGTCACTACAGTCTGACACATAGGTAGGTTCATAGGTAGGTACTAGGCTATCAGCCCTGGGGGCTATACAAGCCCAGCCAAAAAGGTACCCTGACTTTTGCCACCCAAGAAAATTATTTTCCTGTGCCACTGTTGAGCAGAGCCACAGAGGTGATCCCCGGGGTGAATTTCCTATTTCCCATCCAATCATCAAGATTTTTCCTGAAGAGTGCTAATGAGAAGCTTTGTTTGATATAGATAGGTAGTTTATTCCAGAGTATGGGAAGTCTCTGGGACAGGAATCTATCCCTCCAGCATGTTCTGTTTATTGCAGCGACAAGGTTTAGGTCCCTAGAGCGTGTAGCTCGGAGGGATTGGGATTTTTTAAGTGCAGCATGTCCAACAGCTCTGGGTTTGACATAGCTTTGTATGTTAGGCAGAGATCACCTCTGAGTAGGCGATATGCAACGGAGTAAAGCTGGAGTTTTTTGAGATGGTCTGAGTAGGGCATATGTTTGAGGCTGGTAATCCTCTTTGTGAGGTATTTCTGTGGCCTTTCCAGTTGTTGTAGATGTCTTGTGAGGTACACACCAAAAGGGGCGTTGTACTCTGTAATGGGTCTAATGAGTGATGAGCAGAGGGGAACAATGACCTCTTTTTTTCTGGATGAGAAACATTTTGTGATGAGGTGTGCCATGTAGAAGGATTTCCTGACTACTGTGTCAATGTGATTATCAAAGGAGAGACTACTGTCCACCTGTGTCCCAAGGTCTCTTATCACACTTTTGGCGTTAAGTATACTACCGCCTATGTTGTAGTTCATGGGTACAGAGTTTTTACCAAAGGGAATGACAATGCACTTTTTGGCATTGAGCTTGAGGCCATGGCTTTGACACCAGGCATCTGTCTCAGTGAGGCCTTTTAGTAGGATGTCCACATCGTTAGGAGTTTCGATTATGGCACCTAGTTTGCAGTCATCTGTGAACTTCATTAGCCAAAGACCTTCTGTGTTAGCCTGTACTTCAGAGAAGTAGATACCAAACAGGAGAGGACCCAGGACTGAACCCTGTGGTACTCCACTTGTCACTGGTCTGAAGTCAGATTTGGAGTCTGCTACTTTCACAGTGTGGGTTCTGTCAGTGAGCCATTTGGCAACCCATCTTGTGACATAAGGATTTATACCTAGTTTAGCGAGTTTATCTATAATTCCAGAGTGGGGGATGGTGTCGAAAGCCTTGGCAAGATCTAGATAGGCAGTGTGAACCCCCTTACCCTTGTCTACAGCTTTGGTGACTGCTTCAAAGAAGTCTATCAGGTTTAGGAGACATGATCTGCCTTTTACAAACCTGAACTGGGTGGGGTCCAGAGTTTGGAGATTACCAATGTCTTTGTTTATAAATTCCATGATGATACGTTCCATGGTCTTGCAGACCAGGCTTGTCAGGCTAATGGGGCGGTAGTTCCCGGGGGTCCGTGGTGGCTCCCCCCTTGTGGAGTGGGATAACCGTCACTGTGCGCCATTCAGCAGTCACAAAACCTGAGGTGAGGCTATGATTGAACATGGTACTTAGGTGGGGTGCCAGTTTGTTCTGTAGTTCATGTAGAACGCAGCCTGGGATGTTGTATGGTCCCATGGATGCAGTGTTCTTGGCTTTGGAGGGTGTGGTTTTTACCTGTGCAGCCGTGATTACAGGAACTTTGCATTCTTCCGGTATAGAGATGGGCTCTTTAGGGGGTGAGAGGGGGCTAATGTTAGCACTGAACCTATCTGCCAGAATGTTGGCAATATCAGTTGGGTCTGTATATTTAGTGCCATTGTGCTGTAACTCAGAGAAGATCTGAGTGTTGCCGTTGAGATTCTTGACATAGCTATAGAATGCTTTGTGGCTGTCTTTAAAATCAGTGGCGATTATTTTGTTTTCACAACTAGCTTTGGACGATTTTATCAGGGATCACAGCTTCTTACTGGGACTGACCAGGGAGCTCCTCCACTCATGGGATTTTACTCTCTTTTGCAACAGTTTCTTCCTTCTGTTGTACAGTTTGTTTATGACAGGGGACCACCAGATTGGCTTCCTTTTTTTGAAGGATAGCATCTCGGTTCTGTTTGGGATAGCATGATCCATGCACTCATGTAAGTGGTTATAAAGTGCAATTGTGTAGGATTCAGTAGTCGTAAGTGTATTGTCCATCTGCATGGGTGGCATGAAGTTCACCACTTCTGTCTTAAGAAGCATGAAGTTGGCTTTGGAGAAATGTTTTACCATGGTTTTCTTAATGGGGGTTGGGGGCAGGATGTGGATATCTAGGGTAATTAGCTTATGGTCGGATTGGACCAATGAGGCGTTGACTTCAGGTGTGTGTCACTCATGTTGGTAATGACTAGATCTAGGATATTGTTGCCACTGGTGGGGGTGTAGATAAGTTGATCCAGGGCATTGGAGTTTATGAATTCCTGAAAGTGTTGAGTGAAGGAGTTGGTACATGAGTAGTTTTCCCAGTTAATGGTGGGGTAGTTGAAATCGCCCATTATTAGGGTGTTTGGTTGAACCCTAATATTTTCCAGTACATCAAGAAAAGAGGAGTGGGAATCCTGGGGCATGGTGGGTGATCTGTAGCAAACTACATATTTGTTTATGATGTATTTGTCCTTGTCATAATGTTTTATTTAGTTGTGGTACATGACAAAAACAGTAGATTACACTGAATTACAATATACCTTACAGCACAAGCTTAAGCATATCCCTGTACATCAGTTGCTGATGTTAGAGATGAATAACAAAATGGCAGCACTCTGCGCACGGCTGTAAATGACAGTACTTTGTATTCATCTAATCTGACTGTCTTACATAGGACATTTATTCTTAGTGAGATTTTGATAACAAATCCCTGCCAAATTATTTACATTTATAACAAATCCCTGACAAATTATTTACATTTACCAATGGTATTGCAGCCTGTTTCTCATTTTATACAATAATCCTGATTTAGACAATTGTGCCTTGTGTGTGTTGTGGTGGTGGGATACATAAAATGGCAAATATCCTGATATTTTATTATAAAACATGTGTAGTTATTAAGCAGGAGGTCACTGAAGAGGCTAGCCTATTTTTTTTTAATTTCCCCAGAGCACTGTCTAGTTAAATGACTGTTCAGAGTCATAGGATAAGTAATGGAGATGGACAGAATCAAACTCTGGGCTATAGGAAGCAGCTTAGTAACAGCTCATTGCCTTAATCATCTGTTCTACCAGCTAACTTTCTCTTTTTTACCTCTAAGTGCTTTTGAAAATGATACTGTAAACACCTTAATATGACAGAAAATGACACAAAAAAGAAATATATAAGATTATTTGCTAATAAAGTGAAAGTATGTATTTTGCATTCTTTGAGACTGCAAATTACCTGAAAAATATCATGATTCAGCAAGAAATGTCATACTTTGGCTGTTTGAAAAGATGACAACCCTGTGTGTCCTTATTAAAAGAAAGCATTTGTATATATCATAGATGCTCAAGATCTTCAGCTTCTAAACACTTTTCTCCAAATCCTGAACATACCACTTCTTATGAAGTCCTTATGAAAAAAAAACGGGTATTTTTTTATGTCTGTTGAGCAGGTAAGTCCGAATTGCAACAGCAACAATAACATTTCTTGTTGTAAGACACACATTTTGAAGAAGATTTTGAAAATAATCATACTTAGTAGGTTATGTGTGAAAAGAAACACTAAAAGTTTGGAATGAAATATTTGATTTAACAGTTGCAGCTATGCCCTCCTTTCTTTCTAAACTGTTACCTAAATATTCATTATATTTTTATGATTTCAAAATGTGTGTAATGTTAAAGTTAGACATTTTGGGACCATGTGTTGGCTTTTAACAAGTTTTATTAACATCTAATGAGTATCACTCAGGTTAAACCCTCAGTTCCATCAGAGGACCATACAGACACTTGAACAGATTTCTCTAAAAGTATGCAGAAACAGTTATTTTCTGTTTAAAAAGCAGTTTTGCAAAACATCAGTAAGTTGTACTATTTATTTATTTATTTATTTATTTACTTTTGTTTACCGGGATAGTCCAACTGGATACATATCCATTTTCAGTGGAGGCCCGGGGAGAAAAGCTCCAGTTATACAACATAATAAAATATAGAAAAACATTACATAGCATTTGAACATTACATTTTAAGCACTTGACATTTAAAAAACAACATATTACGATATAGAAAGGAAAGCATCGTTAGACAGTGACATAATATAGAGTACAAGTCCTTGAGTTAACAGAAGTAGTAGTAAGACAGAAGGAAAAGGTTACTAGGACTGATGATTACAGAAGAAGGGAGTGTAGAGACTAAAGGGAGGGACTAGTAATAATCAATGAAAGTAGTAAAGATATAAGGTAGGGAGTAGAAATATGTTAGCGTCAGGTATTTTGTAAAAGAAAAGAAATGTAAGGATAGTTAGTCTGGGTTATTACAAGAGCATAACCAGTGATTAGAGAGAAAGAGTTTTAGTTTGGTTTTAAATAATGGGAGAGAGGAGAGGGTGGTCAGATCATTTGGTAGATGATTCCATATTTTACCCATTGTGTTTGAAAATAGAGATTTGCCTGCTAAGTTATTTGAGAAGGAAATGTGTATCAGCATTTTGTTGGCTGAGTGCAGATTCTTCAGGTTATTATAAGGTCTTATAAGGGTCGAGAGAATTGGGGTGTTACTAGGTTGGTAAAGGGCTTTATGGGCAATTGTGAGTTGATTAAATTGTAATAGTAGTGGTAATTCAAGCCAGCCTAGCTGTTTTAGATTCTGACAGTGATGGGTCCTAAAAGGAGAGTTTGTGGCAAATCTTGCAATATTATTGTATGATCTAGTCAGATTGTTAAGATTATGTTTGGAAAGATTTGTATATATGGGGAAGCATATAACAGGGTAGAGATTAAGTGAGTTCTGGCTATTGTGGCTCTAGTTGTTGGTGTCAGGAAGGGTTTAATGCGGTAGAGGGATCCAAGTTTTTTTATTAGTAGATTTAATTGTAGAATGTATATGATAATCAAACTTAAGTTGATTGTCAATAGTAATTCTTAGCAGTTTGGTAGTGGGGTCTGGAGAGATAACGGTACCATCTTCAGATGTAAGTGTGAAATGGAGAGGGGGTGATAGGTGAGATGGGTTGAAGAGCAGCAATTTAGTTTTTTTAGGGTTAAGGAGAGGACAGTGGTAAGAGAACCATTTTTCTATAGTAGAGAAGGATTTTTGTGTGTGAGAATGAAGATCAGTTTGAGATGAGGCAGAGCAAATGATAGTGGAGTCATCAGCATATTGGATACAGATAGACTGCGGAATCGAGAGATGGAGGTCATTTATGAAGATGGAAAACAATAGCGGCCCTAAAATAGAGCCTTGTGGGACACCTGGAGAGGTAGGAAGAAGGTCAGAAAGATGGTTTTGCCAAAGAACGGCTTGTTTTCGGTTGTCCAGATAGGATGTGAACCAGTTCATGGTATGATGTTCAAAGGAGAGGGACTTCAGTATGTAGAGGAGAAGTTGATGATTAACCATGTCAAAGGCTTTAGATAGATCCACAAAGAAAGCAGAGGATAAAATATTATTGTTACGATTATTGTTGATGCAGTTAGTAAAGGATAGTAAGGCTGTGGTGGTACTATGAAATGGCTGAAAGCCATGTTGACAGTTAGCCAGGAGCTGATGTTGAAGTAGATGGGTAATAAGTTGTTTATGGATACATTTCTCCATAATTTTGGCTAGTGGGGAGAGTAGAGCAATGGGACGGAAGTTAGAGAATTCAGTAGAGTTTCCACCTTTGTGGAGAGGAATAATATAGGAGATTTTCCAAATTAATGGGATTAGGCCTTCTGTTAAGGATCTATTGATTAATATAGAGACTGGGTGGGCAATGGCTTTGGCTCCTATTTTGAGGTATTCGGCTGGTAGTTGGTCAGCTGAGGGAGTGTTAGGTTTTAGTTTTTGAAGTAGAGAGGAGATATAAGAGGTAGGTATTGGTTCTAGGTGAAAAGAAGGAGGTGTGAAGTTAGGTTTGGGCAGGTTAGATGTATCTGGATTTTGCTGATTAGCTAAATTAAGTATAGTGGTAGTAAAGAAAGAGTTGAAGGCATTGGCTGTTTGAATTGGACATTCTGGGTTAGAGCCTAATTTGTTGGGTGATTCAACTCTGCCTGGGGATAGAAGTGAGTTAATAGTAGACCAGAATTTTTGTGGTTGTTTGAGTGATGTTTGCTGAAGTTGTATATAAAAGTTCTTTTTGTCTTGTAGGATAGCTTTTTTGGTAATATTTCTTTGTTGTCTAAAGTTTTGGTGATCCAATGAGTTCTTTGTGGACCGCCATTTAGTCCAAGATTTGTTTCTATTGTGGATAAGTTTCCTAGTATGATTTAAGAGCCAAGGGGCTGGTTTATTTTTCATTCGTATGGAACGGGTTGGGGCATGTTGGTCTAGGATTGCTAGGAAGGTGCTATTAAAGTAATTAACAGCTTCATCTATAGGGAGAGACTTTAGGAGAGACCAGTTACAATGGTAGAGTTCAGTTAGAAAGAGTTCTTGGTTAAATTGTTTTTTGCTACGGATGGTCCTAACTATATAGGGAATGTTAAAGCAAGTTTTATTTCTAATAATATATATGAGAGAGTGGTCACTAAGGTCATCTGGAAGGGTTCCTATTGAATATTTTTGTTGTGGACAATTTGTGAGAATCCATTCTAAGATGTTTTTTTTTTTTATTATATTTGTTTATTCTAGTAGGGGTGTTTATAGCCTGTGAGAAGTCATGGAGGTTAATATGAGAGGAAGGATTAGTGCTGTTACATAAAGTCCAATCGATGTTAAAGTCTCCTAGTAGAATTGTTTCTTGTGAGAGATTAGTCGAAAGCCAATTCAGGAGGCCTTCTAATACAGTCAGATTTTTTCCTGGGGGAAGGTAGGAGCAGATGATATAAACTGATTTATGGGAATTAAGTGTTAGTTTGGTAATAATTATTTCAAAGATGCCATAACAGGGTAGATTATAGTTTATTTTGTTGATTTTTAGTCCTGATTTATATATAATTGCAACACCTCCACCTTTTTTATTTAAACGATCTTGTCTAATAATGCTGTAGCCTGGGGGGATAATTTCGGTGTCTTTTATTGAAGGTTTAAGCCATGTTTCAGTTAAACAGAGAATATCAAATTGTTGGACTTCCAAGAGTGCATGAATATGTGGTATTTTGTTACATATGCTACGTATGTTGAGATGTGCTATTGAGAGTGATTTGGAGGGATTTGTTGTTGGTAGTGTGACCTTAAGGTTAAGATTGTAGTTGATGGGGGTTGGTGTAGGGCTTGGGCCAGGGTTGGGGTGGATGTCTCCATCTTTTAATGAGTGGAGAAATTTGAATTTATAGTCTTGTGAGGGTTTGAGATATTGGTATAGTGATTTTTTATTACATAAAAAGGAGTATTTAATATGATTGAGTCTATGGTATTTAGCTTGAAAGAAACTAGGTATAATAGTGGCATTTGGGAAGGTTATAGATAGAGTAGGAAAAGGTATTAGTGTATGTTTGGAAGGGATGGTGACAAGTGATAGGAGAGGATGTTCATAAGAGGTGAAGAAGTAAGCTGTGTTGAGAGTAATTAGGAGTAAGAGGGCAAGAAAACATGGGTGTTTGTGAGGCATGATAGGGAAAAGTGTATTATATGTGTTAGGAGAAGTATAGGTATTAGCTAAGATAGAGAAGGTAAGAGAGAAATGGAATGTAAGGGAGGGTGATGTATTTAAATGGGGTGTGGCTAGTAGTGAGTCACTGAGGATGATTGGTAGAGGGGTGTGGCTAAGAGGGTATAAGTTTAGATGTACTGGGGGCGGGTGGAAATTGGGGGCAGGGTAGGGGAGCGGAGTGAGCCAGAGGGCAGTGGGATACAAAGTGTACCATAGAGGATGGAAAAACTATCAGTGAAAGCTGACTGTCACAAGGTAAGTGGAGGTAGCCTAGGGGTAGTGGATAAGGATGGACTTTGAAAAGGAAGAAAGGGATAGAAATTAGAAGGGAGTAGTAGGGGCAAGTAAGTAGAAGTAGATACTAGTGAATTAGATACTGGTGGGGAAAGGGTGACCTCTAGTGGACAATAGCAGAGTTGCACTAAGATGCACTAGGGCTCCCGGAGAGTAAGCTAGACTAATGGGAGAATGAGCACAAGCTAAGTAAAGGTCTAGGTAAGGGGGGAAGGAGATAAAGGAGTAAGGGGGTTTGCTGCTGACAAGCTTGACTGGGAGCAAACTGAAACTTAGCAGGGTTAGCTGGTAATATAATTACAAGACCATGTAATAATTAAACATACTTTCTTGGTATCTTGAGATAGAGACTTGCAGAGGATGGCAGGGATTTAAAAAGTTCCAAGAGTAATTGGCATAGAGTGCAATAGCAGAGTTAGTTGTGGGATTCTACCCAGGCGAAAAACTCAGGGTATGTCCGAGTGAAAGTTTCTTGGTATCTTGAGATAGAGGCTTGCAGAGGATGGCAGGGATTTAAAAAGTTCCAAGAGTAATTGGCATAGAGTGCAATAGCAGAGTTAGTTGTGGGATTCTACCCAGGCGAAAAACTCAGGGTATGTCCGGGTGAAAGTTTCTTGGTATCTTGAGATAGAGGCTTGCAGAGGATGGCAGGGATTTAAAAAGTTCCAAGAGTAATTGGCATAGAGTGCAATAGCAGAGTTAGTTGTGGGATTCTACCCAGGCGAAAAACTCAGGGTATGTCCGGGTGAAAGTTTCTTGGTATCTTGAGATAGAGGCTTGCAGAGGATGGCAGGGATTTAAAAAGTTCCAAGAGTAATTGGCACAGAGTGCAATAGCAGAGTTAGTTGTACGATTCTACCCAGGCGAAAAACTCAGGGTATGTCCGGGTGAAAGTTTCTTGGTATCTTGAGATAGAGGCTTGCAGAGGGTGGCAGGGATTTAAAAAGTTCCAAGAGTAATTGGCATAGAGTGCAATAGCAGAGTTAGTTGTGGGATTCTACCCAGGTGAAAAACTCAGGGTATGTCCGGGTGAAAATTGTAGATATTAGCACACAGCCAAGGACGCTCAGCAGCAGCAAGGAGGGCAAATTTGAAAATGATTTTCTCTAGATTTATCTCTAGATTTAGAGATTTGATATTCTTAAGGAAACAGGTGTGCAAAAGAACTTGCCAGATGTTTTCAGCTGTGCCCTTGGAAGTATTATCAATTCTACGCCCAATGAATAGACAGAAATCTAACCAGCCTATAATGGATGAGAAGCTGTTTTATATATAAGGGACCCATATCATGCTGGGTAGGACTGACTTTCAAACCTTGTGAGCTATACATAGACATATAGGCAACACTGCAGATTTCTTAAAGGCTAGTGTAATGTGATGATGTCATAATATGTTAATGAAGAATCAAGCAGCAGATCTCTTCAACAAGTACTGCCTGTCAAATTAATTGTCTGGGAGCACCAGGTAAAGAGCAGTGCAACATTGTAGCTATGAGAAAATCAAGGCATGAACTGTGGCTGTATGATCCTCTGATGGAACTGAGGGTTTAACCTGAGTGATGCTCAACAGATGTTAATAAGACTTCTTAACAAAAGCCAACACATGGTCCCAAAATGTCTAACCTTTAGCAAACATTACACAACTTAGATACAAACTCCAACCTGCCACCTCCATATATATTAGAGGGGCGAATATCTTGAGAAGTTGATATTCTTAGTGTTGCATAAATCATCTTCAATGGAACTGTTAGCTGCAGTGTGGGGACTAAGGGAAAGAGACATACAACTAAGTATGAACAATATAACAATAATACCACAAACATAATATTCTGATGCTTTTCCTTTATAGAATTGAGAAGGGAGAAGTATGAAAAAGGGAAAAATGTTTTGTATTATACGTTTTCTCTAGAAGCAAAATCCATCTTGTACCAAGATGGTTCCTGATAGCTTAGACCTGTACTGAAGTTTTCTCTTTTTTTTTTTTTTAGTGTCAATGTGGGTAGTGCCAATGTGGAAGAGTGCAAACGGTGATAAATAAGGAAAGGCACAGATAAAGGAACTACAAATTCTTAAGTTAGCAAAGTAACATAGAAGTGTTTATTTTTAATTGATCAGTGACTATGGTCTAATAAATTAATTAAAAATAAACACTTCGCTGTTACTTTGTTAACTTAAGAATTTGTAGTTCCTTTATCTGTGCCTTTCCTTATTTATCACCTTTTGCACTCTTCCACAATGATCAGTGACTATGGTCTAATGGGCGGCCACGGTGGTGCAGCGGTTAGCGTTGCCACCTCACAGCAAGAGGTTCTCTGGTTCGATCCTCGGCTGGGGTGCCTTCTGTGCGGAGTCTGCATGTCCTCCCTGTGGTTGTGTGGGTTTCCTCTGGGTGCTCCGGTTTCCTCCCACATCCCAAAGACATGCAGTAGGTGGATTGGATACTCTAAATTGCCCCTAGGTGTGAGTGTGTGCATGTGTGTGCCTTCTGTGGAAGGTTGGGTGCCAGGCTGGCAACTCGACACTGTAAAACTTCACTGCCAATCATGAGCGGACAGATGATCCACTGTGGTGACCCCTAACCAGGAAAAGCCGAAAGAAGAAGAAGTGACTATGGTCTAATAGAAAAATGTTTTCTTAGAAGCTTTGACAGTATAAAAATGATTACAGTTTAGTTTAAGGAAAACAAGACCTTGATTGCTTAGTCTTTTACATATGTGTTCTTTGCAATAAGGGAGAGCATTCTACTCTGGTGAACTGCTTGCATAAAGTTATTTTTAAAGTTGATACCATAGAGTGTCAGATTTTGAGCTGCTTGCGAATTACTGCAGCAATCACCTTTGGGCCCACTTCTGACAGGTTTTCTATCAGATTTACTTCTGGGGTATCAGTTCACAGCTACATTTGGTCACCTTCAGTAGAAATTGAAATCTCTAAGTAAATTTACATTATGTTCTCTTATGAGAGTGGTTACGTTATATCATTGTTTGCACCTCATTGCACGATACACACATTGTAACTGAGTGAAGTTTAACCATTCATGAATCTGGCCCTCCTGTTATAACAGATTGTGACAACAGTGTCAACATTCTACTTCAAATCCTTATCAAATGTTAGTAAAAACAGTGAACAGAAGTAAGCAGTTCTATCCTAAACTAAAACTTGCTTCAATGAAACTACATATAGAAAAATTAAAAGGATCTGGAAAAAGCGCTTCCTCCAGCAAAATGACTACTTCAAACAGATTTAAAAAGTTAATTACCCAGTTACATATACTTATTTATGTGAAAAGATATGGTGGTATCAAACTTCCAATCAAAGCTCTGAGGATGCAACAACTTCTGACTCATCCCCTAATGATGATACCCCAGTTACCACATCACTACCTCATATTCAAATTCACACTTTGAAACAAGTACCTAACCCTGCAGCAGTCCAGAATGATGATGCTGTGCCCACAGTCAGAGGGGTCCATGATTTTCATACCACTGTAGACTCTCTCCCTCCCATTTGAATGCATTTAGCCACATATGCTAAGAATCTAACAGCCCAATGCCCAAGTCCCACAGTAGATAGAATTATAGCCTCCAACTTGGAGTACTGCCTGACAACCACCAACATGGCAGCAGGATCAATAGGACAGCCATAAACAGGAGACACAGCTATTTCCCTTGTTACCAGCACATAAAAAAGGTCCTTTTGTTAACAATACACAACTGAGTGCTGAGAATCTGCTTTTACCTGGAGCAATCCACTACTGGAAAAAAAAAGTTTTTTTGCACTTATCTTATATACTGTAATCGTACTTTAGCAGTTTCTAAAGCTATTTGTTGTTATTTTTGCACTTTATAGCAAAAAAATATATACTGTTTACTGCTGCTTTAAGTAGCTAATTGCATTGTATTACACTGCATCTATTAGTTGTAGAGCTGTTGTAGGTAGTTTGTGTGGACTTGTTACACTTCGGCTCCAAATCAGCTATTCTACATTATGAAGGTGTTTTTCTGCACCCTTGTGACAGAAGTGTGTTGATCTAACCTGCCTGAGTTGGGGATTGCTAGTGGAAGGCTTATTGTGTGTTAGAAAATTATATAATAGTAATATGTATGCTTAGTGCATTCGAGGTTTAAAAGGGTTAATACATTTATTCTGTTCACATTGCATGAATCTGCACAGCTATTAGAAACTTAACAAGAAGCATTTAATTTCTGCTAATGTCATGAAAATAACAAGAGACATTTAATTTCTGCTAATGTCATGAAACTTAAAGAGATATTCATTTCTGCTTATGCTATGAGAAAGTATGCAGCTGCTAGAAGCTTTGATAAAGAAAACAAGAGCTGCTTGAAAGTATAAACCATAGTCAGCATTACTTGTACCAAAGCTAGAAATGTACCTTGAATCTAGACAAAATGTAACACATGTATTGAAAAGTTAAAATGGGCTAAAATAAGCCCAAGGCCAGGTTGTTTTTCTCAAAATATTTTGCAAAACAGCAGATAATCTAACTTAGTCAGCAATACAGCTAGTAACATTTTCTGTAGAACATACAGAAAGCTCTGTCTAACTACGTCAGCAATAGAATAGTAACACAATAATAGTACAAGGACAAAATGATTGACTTCAACAATTGACTAAGCTTCTGGTGTCATTCTAAGGGGATCCAGTATTTGTCTGCCTGGGACGACATGATCGACAGTCCACGATGCTTTGCCAGAGATGGCCTGCACCTGTCGCCCTTAGGATTCCAGATAATGGCTAAGGCCCTTGCCACCCATATAGTGCCTTTTTTAGGAAAGGTTCAAATGACAAATTCACCACCATAACAGGTACAAGCAAGCAAAATCTGAGGGTAATGATACTCAATGCTAGAAGTCTAAACCTCAAAATGCACTCACTCGAGGCACTCCTTAAAATGGAGAACATTGACATCTGTGCAGTGACAGAGATCTGGTTCAAAGCTTCAGAGAGCACCCCTGCATTACCAGGCTTCAATTCATACCACACCTTTCGGCCACCTAACCCAGAAAGAAGCACTAAAGGCAGAAGCGTGTCCATATTCATTAAGGATATCCACACCTCCAGGCTAGTTGCACAGCATAATGCATCCGAGATTATCCAAGTGCAACTAACTCTGGGCAAGACCGCAATCAAAATTGTAGCTTGCTACAGACCCCCCACCATGCCCCAAGATTCACACTTCTCATTTCTTGATACACTGGAAAGTATTAGGGTACAACCCAATACCCTAATAATGGGCGATTTCAACTACCCCACCACCATTACTGCCAAGTGACGTCTCCAGGCGTTTCTGCAGTTACACCCTACTGCTCCTCTAGGCATCAAATATTGCCTGTTCATATTTGCATTAATAATTCCAAAACCATGTTACATACAAGGTATCGGAAAATGTTATCTTGAAGCATACGTGATAGCAAACACAATTGTATTGATATATGACTTCTGTCAATGGGTATTTGTTAAAAATGTATGGTGATAACCTCAATTTTTAAATGCTGAAGCCACGCCCACTAGGAGTTAAAGGTGCACACTCAAAAGAGCTCTACTGGAGGGAATGAGTTAACTGGGAAAACTACTCATGTACCAACTCTTTTGCTCAACGATTTCTAGAATTCATAAATTCCAATGCCTTGGATCAACTTATTCACACCCCCACCAGGGGCAGCAATATCCAAGACCTGGTCATTACCAACATGGGAAACTGGTGCTCCACACCAGAGGTCAATTCCTCGTTGGTCAGATCCGACCACAAGCTAATCAGCCTAGACATCCACATCCCACCCCCACCCCCAATTAGGGAAACCATCGTAAAAAACTTCTCCAAAGCCAACGTCACACTTCTTAAGACAGAAGTGGCAAACTTCATGACACCCATGCAGACGGACAATAGATGTATGACTCCCGAATCCTACATAAATGCACTTTATAAGCACTTACACGAGTGCATGGATCATGCTATCCCTAATAGAATCAAGATGTTATCCTCCAAAAAAGGGAAGCCATTCTGGTGGTCCTCTGCCATAAACAAACTCTACAACAGAAGAAAGAAGCTGTTGCAAAAAAGAGTAAAATCCCATGACTGGAGGAACTCCCTGGTCAGCCTCAGTAAGAAGCTGAGATCCCTCATAAAATCCTCAAAAGCTAGTTACGAAAACAAAATTGCCACTGACTCTAAAGACAACCACAAAGCATTCTATAGCTATGTCAAGAATCTAAATGGGAACACTCAGATCTGCTCTGAGTTACAGCACAATGGCACTAAATATACAGAACCAACTGATATTGCCAACATCTTAGCAAATAGGTTCAGTGCTACCTTTACCCCCTCTCACCCCCTAGAGGGCCCATCTCTGTACTGAAAGAATGCAAAGTTCCTATAATCACGGCTGCACAGGTAAAAAACACACTCTCCAAAGCCAAGAACACAGCATCCATGAGACCTGACAATATCTCAGGCTGCGTTCTACATGAACTACAGAATGAACTGGCACCCTACCTAAGTACCATGTTCAATCATAGCCTCACCTCAGGCTTTGTACCCACTGAATGGCGCACCATGACGGTTATCCCACTCCACAAAGGGAGAGCCATGACGGACCCCAGGAACTACCACCCCATTAGCCTGACGAGCCTGGTTTGCAAGCCCATGGAACGTATCATCGTGGAACTCATAAAGAAAGACATTGGTAATCCCCAAACTCTGGACCCTACCCAGTTTGGATTTGTAAAAGGCAGATCATGTCTCCTAAACCTGATTGACTTCTTTGAAGCAGTCACCAAAGCCATAGATGAGGGTAAAATGATTCACACAGCTCATCTAGATCTCGCCAAAGCTTTCAACACCATCTCCCAATCTGGAATTATAGATAAGCTCACTAAACTAGGTATAAATCCCTATGTCACAAGATGGGTTGCCAACTGGCTCACGGACAGAACCCACACTGTGAAAGCAGCGTATTCATAGGTTCATAGGTTTATACTAGGCTATCTGCCCTAAGGCATTTATAAGCCTAGCCCAAAGTTTTGTGGCTTATGCCACCCCTTATATGAAAAAATACTGTACCCATCAGTTTGTTGTGCCTCTGTCCAGCAGTGACACAGAGATGATTCCCGGGGTAAACCTACGATCTCCCATCCACAGGTCAAGATTTCTCTTGAGCAGAGCCAGCGAGGTGCTCTGCCTCACATGGACCGGGATTTTATTCCACAGCATAGGGAGTCTCTGAGTGATAAATCTATCCCTCCAGCACATCCTATTTATATCCGTGCTAAGGTTTAAGTTGCTTGCTCTAGTGGTTTTGTTGGATTTGGATTTTTTGAGGTGGAGCATGTCCATTAATTCCGGGTTGGACATGGCCTTGTATGTCAGGCACATGTCACCTCTGAGCAGACGGTATGCGACTGAATAGAGCTGGAGTTTCTTCAATCTGGCAGCATATGACAGATTTTGGAGTCCCTTTATCCTTTTGGTGAGGAACTTTTGGGGTCTCTCCAATTGCTGCAGATGTCGGGTGAGATACATCCCGAATGGGGCATTGTACTCGATCATTGGTCTGATAAGTGAAGAGTACAGGGGAACAATGACCTCACTAGATCTGGATGTGAATCCCTTCATGATCAGGTGGGCAATGTAGAAGGTCTTTCTAACCACTTTAGCAACGTGAGTGTCAAAAGAAAGGCCACTGTCAACCTGGGTCCCCAGGTCCCTGACAACCTCTTTTGTGCTTAGTGGATTGCCACCTATATGGTAGCTTGGGGTTACCTTGTTTTTCCCGAAGGGTTTGACTATACATTTTTTGGCGTTTAACTTCAGGCCATGGCTCTGGCACCAGCTATCTGTTTCCGTGAGTCCCTTCTGAAGGATATCCGTGTCCGATGCACTTTCCACTATGGCGCCCAGTTTGCAGTCGTCTGCAAACTTTGTCAGCCAAAGTCCTCCCATGTTGGCCTGTACTTCTGAGAAGTAGATGCCGAACAATAGGGGGCCAAGGACCAAGCCCTGCGGGACACCACTTGTGACCGGCTTGGAGTCTGACATAGCGCCAGCAACTCTAACCCTGTGGGTTCTGTCCTTAAGCCAGTTTGCAACCCATCTTGTGACATATGAGTTTACATTTAAGCTGGTAAGTTTTTCTACAATACCGAGTGGGGTATTGTGTCAAAGCCTTTGCAAGGTCAAGGTAGGCTGTATGGAATGCCTTTCCCTCATCAATGGCCTTGGTGACTGTTTCGAAGAAGTCGACCAAGTTCAAAAGGCATGATCTGCCCTTGACGAAGCCAAACTGGGTCGGGTCCAATGTCTGCAAGTCCCCTATATCTTTGTTTATGAGCTCCATTATGATCCTCTCCATAGCTTTGCAGACTAGACTTGTTAAGCTTATGAGGCGGTAATTACCAGGGTCCATAGAGGCACCGCCTTTGTGGAGTGGGACCACAGTTGCCATACGCCACTCCTTGGGCATGTATCCTGTGGTAAGGCTGAGATTAAACAGCTGCCTTATGTGCGGGTTTAATTCCTCATTTAGCTCGTGTAGCACACAGCCAGGGACACCATCCGGTCCCATTGATGCTGTGTTTTTAGCTTTAGAGAGAGCAGCTTTCACCTGCGCATTTGAGATGTCTGGGAGGCTACACTCCGCTGGGATAGTTATCTCTCCTTTAGGGGAGGGGGGTGAAGTTTGCACTGAACCTGTCTGCCAGTATGTTGGCAATGTCTGTGGGTTCAGTGATTTTTGTATCATTTTGGACTAATTGTGAGCATATCTGGGAGTTTCCACCCAGGTTCTTAACATAGCTGAAAAAGGCCTTATGATTGTCCTTTGAATCCATGGCAATTTTTCTCTCAAAATTCGCCTTAGTTGATTTTATGAGTGCTCGTATTTTTTTACTAATAATGATCAGGGGTGACTTCCCTTTTATGGATTTTGTTCTATCATGTAATAGCTTTCTCCTCTTATTGTAAAGTTTGTTAATGGCTGGGGTCCACCAGACTGTACGTTTGCCCTTTGTGGAAAGAGTCTTGGTTTTATTTGGGATTGCCTGATCCATGCAGTCCTGGAGGTGTTCATAGAAGGCATTTGTAAGGGCTTCCGCAGCTTTGGTTGTGGTTTCCACTGTCTTGAAGGATACCACACCAGTCTTGAGTAGTGTGAAGTTTGCTTTAGAGAAGTTCTTCACTGTGGTCTTTTTTGTTTGGGGTGGGGTCGGGATGTGGATTTCCAGTGAGATTAGTTTATGATCAGATCTCACCAATGAGGGATATACTTCCGGTGTGGAGCATTTTGTCCCCATGTTTGTGATAATGAGATCTAGTATATTTTCTCCTCTCGTGGGAACAGTGACTAGCTGTTCCATGGCATTTGAATTTATGAACTCCAGGAACCGTTGGGCTAGAAAGTTAGGGCTTGAGTAATGTTCCCAGTCTATATTCGGGTAGTTGAAGTCACCCAATATGATGGTGTTTGGAGATACATTTATACCCTCCAGTGTCTTCAGGAAGGCTGTGTGGGGTTCCTGAGTTTGAGAGGGTGGCCTGTAGCATGCTACAATTTAAAATTAGAGATCCCATCGGGACCAGGTCCCGAACAAAGGCAGGTAACTCAGATGAAGGCATCGAGTTATGGCAAATGGTTAAGAATGCATGATCTATAAGTGAAGAAGAAGAAATATGTCCACTTATAGAAGTACCCAATCCTCAGGCAGGTCAAGACAATCAGGACCCAACTATTTTAGTGTATAGACCTTGGACTCTGGAAGATATCTGGAAAGCCACTGAGGGAATTCCCCATCAAAAGGTTAATTTTAGAAAATTCTCAGAAGATTTACAAGGAATGAGGCTGAGTTATAACCTAAATGGAGAAGAGATAGAAAAAGTAGTTAGACAGATTGTAGGGCCGGATTGGTACATGATTAGTGGGAACTAGAATCCCCGTGATGCTGCACAAAGACCCCTCCCACATAGCAGCGCAGAATTAGACACCAGAGTAAAAGGTCTTACAGACCGCATCTCTGAAAAATGGAAACCTAGGGCAGACTGGACTTGCATTAATCAATGCATCCAACACGAAGGTGAAACAATTGACCGGTACTACGCCAGATTGTTAGAGTGTTTTAAAAAACACTGTGGAATGCAGGTTCCTGAAGATCAAACACAAGATTCCCCATATGAACAGCAGTTAAAGAATGCATTTTTAAAGGGCAGTATTGCACCTATAAGCAGTTTTATTACAAAACATATGGTAGACCATCGTACAAGCAGGTTACAATCATTACTTGAATATGCTAGGCATGCCGAAAGGCATTTTAATAGCAAAAAGAAAAAGAAAGCTCAAGTATTTTCTGTAGAAGACAGAGCAGAAGTTTATGTAGTACAGTCCAGGAAAAAGGGCAAGAAAAATGCACAGGGAAACAAACAATTTGATCAACAATCAGAGGACTTTGAAGGGCGAAAGAAAAGAGGAGAATGTTTTAAATGCTGTAAAAAGGGACATTTGGCAAGGGATTGCAAGAAAAACAAGAAGGCAACAACGGAAGACAAGGAGGGTGAGGGCTGACTATATGGTAGTCAGGAATCACTAGAAGGGGCTAGCGAAGAAAGGACAAATGAGAATGTGATAGGGGGAGTAAAGGAAGTGCAGGAAGTTAATGACAATGAAGAGAATGAAATATTAGACCTAGCTCTATTGAGCTTGGAGCTTTATTTAGCAGACACAAAACCAGAAGTTACACTCTTGGTAGAAGGGAGGGAAGTCAAATTCTTGTGTGACTCAGGGGCATCACGAACCCTGATACATCCCTCCAAACTGCCAGAAAACACAGAGTCGCCTGATTACATACTGGTCAAAGCAGCTAATGGATAGCTGTATCGGGAGCCTCTCTCCCGTGACATTGCAATAACTGATCCAGTTTCAGGATTGACTCAGAAAAGCAAAATTGTTGTTTCTGCAAAATGCCCAGTGAACCGCTTGGGCAGAGACCTCATGCAGCTATTTGGTATAGCAGTAGTCCCAACCATGCAGGGTATGGAAGCACAGCGACAAATTGATACCTTTGCAGTGCAACCGGAGGGTGAAATGTTTTATTGGTACAACCAGGACTTGGTTACGACTGGTCCAGAGACTGTGAATGTAGCCATCAGCAAGTTCCCCTCCCTTGACAATGATAAGCAACACCTGCTGCACTGTACCCTGTATTATTGTAACACACCAGGACCTGATAAGGAATACGAGCAAGAATTATTTAAGAATCATGCAGACAGATTGGTATTGCGTAACCTGTACTGGGACACAGAAGGGAACAGTGTAGCCAGCTGTTCATTGCCCCAGGAGTTCTTTGCACTTTATAAATCTAATCGATTACCACATGTTAGCTTAACAAAAAACAGAAATATAGAATGGGCAGACCTAGGAGAAAAAGTCACGAGATGGGAGAAACAGACAGGACTAGAACTCCAGAACAGGGAATACAAATACAGAAGTTGAATTGGATAACTCAGACCAACCCAGCTGTGCACTTGCAGTCTAGCGAGGACAGCTGATTGACACTCCTATTAAAGGAGGAAGAGAATGCCTTACGAAATATACCAGAGACACTCTGGTCAACAGGAAAATCAGATGTAGGACTCATTCATACAGCGGGACCAGTTACTGTCATGCCAAAGTCAGCATTCAGACCACAAAAAAGACAGTATCCCTTAAGAAAAGATGCAGAGGCAGGGATAAAGCCTATTATAGCAGTCTTACTTAAAGGAGGGATACTAGTAGAATCTCCCGATTCACCATGTAACACACCCTTATTTCCAGTTAAAAAGGCCAATGGAGAATGGCGTATGGTCCAAGATTTACAAGCTGTAAATGATGCAGTAATACCAAGAGCACCTATGGTGCCAGACCCACACATTCTGTTGAATGATCTGAAACCTCAACAGAAGTATTTTTCTGTGGTAGATATCAGCAATGTGTTCTTTTCGATACTGATACACCCTGATAGCCAGTATTGGTTTGCATTCACATTTCAGGGGAAAAGGTATACATATACGTGACTACCACAGGGATATTGTGAAAGTCCAACAATATTCTCACAAGAAATGGCAAGCAACTTGGCGGGATTCACCCCACCAAGAGGCAGTCAAATTTTACTTTATGTTGATGACATCTTGCTGGCAGCCCCCACCCAGCAGGAATGTAGAGAAGATACCATAGCACTTCTACGATTTTTAGCCGCTGAAGGACATAAAGTAAATAAAAATAAACTGCAGCTTTGGAAAAAAAGTCAAATACCTGGGATATGTAATATCCAAGGAAGGTAGAACATTAGATGAGGACAGAAAAATAGCAATTTTGCAAGCACCAAAACCCACTATCAAGAAGGAAATAATGTCCTTCCTGGGTACAACCAATTTTTGCCGGAGCTGGATTCCAAACTATGCCTTGTAACCTGCACCTCTGATTGACTTTATATATAAAAAGCCTATGGCAGTGCAGGATTTGTTACAATGGACACCAGAAGCAGAATTTGCTTTCTGCAAACTAAAGCAGTTAATAGCGTCCTCATTAGTTCTGGGATTGCCAAACTACCATAAACGTTTTATCCAAACTGTAGATTGTAAGCAGGGTTACATGACATCAGTACTAACACAACAGCATGGGGATAAGCAGCGCCCCATCACTTACTATTCATCACAACTAGACCCAGTGGCATGATCCTTACCCCACTGTGTACAAGCAGTAGTTGCAGCTGCTATGGCAGTACAGGCTTCAGCCTCAGTAGTTTTGTTCCACCCTCTCACTTTGAGAGTACCTCATGCAGTCGCAATTATTTTACTACAAGAAAAGGTAGCATACCTTTCCCCTGCTAGGCATCTTTCCTGTATGACTATATTGTTAAGCCAACCTCATATGACAATTGAACGCTGCTCGACTTTAAACCCTTCTACTCTGCTCCCGACCCCTGCAGACAGCACACCACACCACTGCCTGCAGGTAATTGAGCAAAAGACACTACCTAGAAAAGATCTCACGGATGTCCCCTTGGATGATGCCGAGGTGACATACTACGTGGATGGCTCGTGCAGAAGGGGTCCTGCAGGACAGAACCTACTAGGATATGCAGTAGTTTCTGATACTGGGATTACAGTAGCAAAACCTTTACCACACAACTTATCTGCACAGGCAGCAGAATTGATTGCCCTGACATGGGCATGTACCTTAGCAAAGGGTAAATGTGTAAACATTTTTACTGATAGCCAGTATGCTTTTTCTACTGTACATGTTTTTGCACAACAGTGGAAAAACCGGGGAATGATAACATCTACTGGCAAACCTATAAATCATGCACAGTTTATTTTAGACCTTTTAGAATCTATTCAGTTACCTCAGAAAGTAGCCATTTGTAAATGCACAGCTCACACCAAGCAACAAGATAGGATTTCAAAAGGTAATGCAAGATCTGATACAGCTGCAAAACAAGCAGCCACAGAAGTATTTCTTTTAAATGAGGAATTACAACCCTCTGAGATTTTAGATTTAGATATGTTAAAAACAATGCAGACATTCACTATGCAAGCTGAAAAACAACAATGGATAAAACAAGGAGCAATCCTCGAAAAGGGGCTATACATCTCTAGAGAAGGAAAACCAATACTACCCTCTAATTTGTTTCGATATGCAGCTTTGTTGAGCCATGGGCAGTGCCATGTCTCAACGGGGGGGATGGTACAGCTGGTGAACCAGGTGTTCACAATGTACGGATTTACAAACTACTCTAAAAAATTTTGTTTGATGTGTCAAATTTGTAACAAACATCATGCACAGGGGGCGATAAAGCCCAAGCAAGGGAGTTTCCCTATGCCACCATATCCATTTCACACTATCTGTATGGATTTCATAGAACTGAACAAATGTGAAAATAAAAAGTATTGTCTTGTCATTGTAGATATGTTTTCCAGATGGGTGGAAGCCTTGCCAACCAAAAATTCAGATGCAGCTATGGTGTCAAAGGTACTTGTCAAGGAAATCATTCCTAGGTTTGGTATTCCGGAAAGGATCTACAGTCACAATGGTACACACTTTGTAAATCAAACCATGCAGCAGTTGAGTAAGCATTTTGGTATTTCTTTAAAAAATCATTGTGCATACCATCCACAATCTGCAGGGCTAGTTGAAAGGCATAATGGTATACCAAAAAACAAATTGAGAAAATTAATAGCTGAGACGGGAAAAAACTGGTTATACTGTTTGCCCTTGGCACTGTTGAGCATGAGAACTGTCCCTACAGTAAAAGGATTGACTCCTTTTGAAAAATTATTTGGAAGGGCTTAGTATACACCCCAGTGGAAACTTCCCATGTCATCAGACCAGGAAGCTGATTTCACACTAGCTGAATATATGAAAAAGTTGTTGAGTTCTAAATATCTGTTGCAGTCAAATTCTGTTTCAGATAGAAAACAAACCGAGACATTAGAAGTGGCAGTGATGCCTGGAGATTGGGTGTGGATCAAAAACATCAAGAGGAAGAATTGGTCATCACCAAGGTGGGAAGGTCCCTACCAGGTGCTTCTTTCAACACCCACTGCAGTCAAGATAGCAGAACGAGCTTCGTGGATACACTTGAAGCACTGCAAGCTGGTTAAGAACTTTGAGTTGGACAAAAATCTTACCTCTCCATCGGGGCCCTCAGCACAAAGTCTGGCTACAAAGGGGGGTCAGATCAATAGGACTGATCCGTCTCAACCCCAGTGAAGAAACCATCGGTGCTGAAGGTCCTATTAGGGCAGAGAGTAAGAGCACGTGTCCAAGATGATGGAATTCAGTAAGATCCAGATACACCTACTTGAAAGAGTTGGAGAAAACAGAAATGCAGAACAACCGTTTCCTCAAAAGTATTGCATAATCATCCTGTTGACTGTACTAGTGACAATAATCTTTTTGTTGTGGCCATTCCTTTTCCCAGCCACACAAATTGAACTAAACAAGCATGCAGAGTGGCACGCAGAGTGGTACCCGAACTTTAACACTTACCAGGCAATCAAATATGTGTATGCTGAGACCTTCAATGTTTCAAATTGCTGGATTTGCATAGCTTTGCCAACAGCATATGGGGGGGTTACTGTTAACTTCAGTTCCCCTAAGAGCCAACAAGACCTGGGAAAACTTAATTTATGATACATCAGATGTCACATCACAAGATAAAGTAGCACTGCACTTGTCTGTTCGACAAAAGGGAACTGTGTGTTTTTACAAGAATGATACAGTTCAGGTGGGTTGGAGCAACTGCAATGTGACTGTTCCCTATAGATGCTACACTAAACCTGATAACACCAGATCCTATTGCAACACAAGCTATGATACATTTTTTTGAACTGATGCATAGGACAACTGAAGAAGTAAAACATAATGCTGATCTCTATAAGCAACTGTCTATAATCGACAAAAATATGTTTCAAGCAGAGACAGGGCATAGTAAAGTTACTACCAAAGTAGAAGATTGTTACTTTGTATGTGGTAGGAAAGCATATAAATGGTTACCTGAGAATTGGTCCAACAGTTGTTTTTTGGGGTACCTGGTTCCGGCCATACGACACACAGCAGTTTTACCTCAAGGGAAAATTCGGAATGTTTGAGAAAACAAGAAGCCTGTCAATCCAGTGGGGCAAATCAATGCGCACTGGAAAAACCATCATGCTGTGGGCTTAGGGAAAAATGGACTGTCACATATGGACTTGAGTGATATTGTTATCTCATGGGCAAGTGTACTGCCAGCATATGGAGCAACAAAATCAATCTGGGAACTGAGAAAATTGTCTAAGTTTCTTGAAATAATGAGCAATGCAATCTTTTCTGCCCTAGAATTGGTGACTGATGAACTGACTGCCATGAGAACAGTGGTGCTTCAAAATTGCATGGCTCTTGACTTCACCCTAGCAGCTAGAGGAGGTATGTGCACTTTAATCCAGGAGGAGTGCTGTTCATATATTCCTGACCACAAACATGAGATAGATAACCATCTTGAGGTAATTCAGCAGGTGTCAGCTATGACCAAACCAGGACCAAATCCATTGATGGACTTTTTCCAGATATTGTTTGGGGGGTGGGGCAGTATCCTGATGAACATTCTGATTGCCATCTGTGTAGGAATAATCCTACATGTGGTATGTGTGTGCTGCTGCATCCCCTGCATAAAAAGACTGATTAAAGACTTTATAGACATTTCAGTTTCAGAAACCTTATACCAAGGTGCTGAACTTGAAGAATTGCTAAAAAACTGAAACTGCTTTCAGAAGTTTAAACTGAATGACTCTCTTAACTGCAAATCCTGAGTAAAACAACAGGAAAAAAACCAACCAGCGTAGACAAAAGAAGTAGGCAAACCAAAAAAAACTCCAGTTGCGAAGAAAGGTTAACGTATGTTTAATAATAACGTTTTCGCTCCTAGAAACCCAAGAGCTTCTTCAGACATTAAAAAAAGGCGCCAAATGACTTTTATATACAAAAACACATGATGTCATTTCCTGTACAATTCCGAATAAAACATTCTTTCTTTAAACCAATTTTTTAAAAATATATATAATAAAAAAATATATATATATATCATATGTATATTTGTATTAAAAAGAAGTGTTTTGTTTACCATGTTGGTTAAACATATGGTCAAACCCCTAAAAAAATTAAGGGAAACCAATTGTTTAATATTTTAATTTTAGTTTTACCTCCACATGGTACCTTAATTAAATATTAAGACAAAACAGTACCAGGTACTCGATTCCTTAACAAATAAACTAAAGTAATTCTTTATGCCCCATTTGGTTGTATCTTATGGGTAAACCAATACGCATCCAATCAATTTGGTTAAGCCTGCACGCAAAACACTTAAAAGAAAATACCAAAAGTAAAAATAAAAAATATTCAATAAAGGGTTGTCACAAGTATTTAACATACATCCAAAATTACCCATTTTTCCAAAAGTGGATAAAAAAGTGGTATCAATTCCTAAGGTAACTTTTATATTTAAGAATAATAGATATGTTACATAAGTCATTTAGACCAGGTGGAGAAAAGGCATTCAGTAACAACTGCCATTCTAATTCTTTTAATTCAAGGAGTAGTGGTTGAGGGCCCCCTCTAATCCCTACTTTCACACCATCAATCCCCATAAAGGAAAAACTATGTCCCATATTGTCTAGAACATGTTTAGAAAGAGCGTTGTCCGTTTTTTTATTTTTTATTGCATAATTGTGTTGGTACACGGTCCGTAATCTACGGTCCGTTTTTCCAACATAAAATGCCGGACAACAGTTACACAAAGCAATGTAAATAATGGACCTAGACTCACAGAAAAACTTCTGTCTGATGTAAAATTTTTCACCCCTAATCGTAAATGAATTCCCTGTTCTTAAAAGCCTGCACCAATTTTACATCAGACAGAAGTTTTTCTGTGAGTCTAGGTCCATTATTTACATTGCTTTGTGTAACTGTTGTCCGGCATTTTATGTTGGAAAAACGGACCGTAGATTACGGGACCGTGTGTACCAACACAATTATGCAATAAAAAATAAAAAAACGGACAACGCTCTTTCTAAACATGTTCTAGACAATATGGGACATAGTTTTTCCTTTATGGGGATTGATGGTGTGAAAGTAGGGATTAGAGGGAGCCCTCAACCACTACTCCTTGAATTAAAAGAATTAGAATGGCAGTTGTTACTGAATGCCTTTTCTCCACCTGGTCTAAATGACTTATGTAACATATCTATTATTCTTAAATATAAAAGTTACCTTAGGAATTGATACCACTTTTTTATCCACTTTTGGAAAAATGGGTAATTTTGGATGTATGTTAAATACTTGTGACAACCCTTTATTGAATATTTTTTATTTTTACTTTTGGTATTTTCTTTTAAGTGTTTTGCGTGCAGGCTTAACCAAATTGATTGGATGCGTATTGGTTTACCCATAAGATACAACCAAATGGGGCATAAAGAATTACTTTAGTTTATTTGTTAAGGAATCGAGTACCTGGTACTGTTTTGTCTTAATATTTAATTAAGGTACCATGTGGAGGTAAAACTAAAATTAAAATATTAAACAATTGGTTTCCCTTAATTTTTTTAGGGGTTTGACCATATGTTTAACCAACATGGTAAACAAAACACTTCTTTTTAATACAAATATACATATGATATATATATATATTTTTTTATTATATATATTTTTAAAAAATTGGTTTAAAGAAAGAATGTTTTATTCGGAATTGTACAGGAAATGACATCATGTGTTTTTGTATATAAAAGTCATTTGGCGCCTTTTTTTAATGTCTGAAGAAGCTCTTGGGTTTCTAGGAGCGAAAACGTTATTATTAAACATACGTTAACCTTTCTTCGCAAATCCTGAGTAGGAAGAGGTTAGGGGAAGAAAAAACTGTTTATGCTTATCTTGAAAGTAGAATAAAAGTATTAAAAGGGGGGAAATGTTAGAAAAATATATAATAGTAATATGTATGCTTACTGCATTTGAGGTTTAAAAGGGTTAATACATTTATTCTGTTCACACTGCATGAATCTGCACAGCTATTAGAAACTTAAGAAGCATTTCATTTCTGCTAATGTCATGAAAATAACATGAGGCATTTCATTTCTGCTGATGTCATGAAACTTAACAAAGAGATATTCATTTCTGCTTATGCTATGAGAAAGTATGCAGCTGCTAGAAGCTTTGATAAAGAAAACAATAGATGCTTGAAAGTATAAACCGTAGTCAGCATTACTTGTACCAAAGCTAGAAATGTACCTTGAAGCTAGACAAAATGTAACACATGTATTAGAACAGTACAATTGAAGAATTGAAAAATTGAAATGGGCTAAAATAAGCCTAAGGCCAGGTTGTTTTTCTCAAAATGTTTTGCAAAACAGCAGATAATCTAACTTAGTCAGCAATAAGGCTAGTAACATTTTCTGTAGAACATACAGAAAGCTGTGTCTAACTACGTCAGCAATAGAATAGTAATATTTTCTGTGTGACAGGAAGCGAACTGTATAAGAATAACATACTAATCACCAGTAATTCAGACAAACCTTGTGCCTACATGCTTTGTCTCCTTGCTGCAAGTAATAAAGGGTGCCTTGCTTGAACCTAACGTGAATTGGTCTCTGAAGTTTTTTCCTTTGACAGTGTGCTTTCCTGATTAGTAGTTAGATTAAAACGTGTTTGTTTTTGCTCATATTTAAGCCTTGTGTTTGTGTGGGGCTGCTCTTCCTGCAGGGGTGGTTAACAGTGCCCTGTATAGATGCAAGAGCCTATAAGCTCATTTTTTCCCCTAAACAGCTGTCAGTGCAACCCCTCCAAGTTTTTCTGCTGCTCTAGGAGCAACTCAGTCGACTTGGTCAACTTTAGCCTACACAAAGTATAGGTCCCTCTTGTAGTCTCGACACACTCAGCACAGTAATGTCAAATTATCCCATTCCCTTCCCAATTAAAGTATACAGTAAGAGCCTGTTATCATGGATGGACAGTTTCCCATCATCTCTCTGGCCATATTGATAGACATGGACATCTTAAGGCAATGTAGCAATTGTGTTGTGTATACTAACAACCACTCACTTCTGAAACAAATACTTTATGTGAGAGATGTAGTTATACCATGAAAATGGAGGCAAGACTCTCACATAAAGTCAAACTGAATGCAAAACAGGTTGTCCACCACACACGCTCTTCTCATGCTAAATAAGGACATGGCACAGAAACCTACATTTGCAGAGGTACTCACTAGTAACTTACCAAAAGATCAGAACCCTCCCAAACAGAAACCACTTACACATATAAATATAAAAAACAACCACGGCACATAATAATACACACACTAGTGTCTTAACAAAGAAGCCCATAAGGCATAACACCACAAAACCTAATGTATTTGTCATAGATGATTCCTTTGTGAGACACACGTATGTTGCCCTCACCATGCTGGATCAGGAGCTGGTTATGGTTACCTGCCTATCAGGTGCCAGGATCCATCAAGTAATTCAAGCACACAAGTCACTCAACCACACAAGTACCAGTTTGACTGCGTCATAGTCCATGTGGGGGTGAATGACTTGAGGCATATCTCACTGGACTATAAGAAGAGATACATGACTGAGCTCTCAGATTATGTGTCACAGGCAGGTATATCCCTAGCCTTAACAACATTCTACCTTTTCCAAGGGTGATGCCACAATATAACCAAAAAAATGTTGACTTTAACTGGCTTAGCTTCCGCTGTCAGTCCAAGGGAATCCAGTATCTGTCAGCCTGGGAAGACATGGTTGACAGGCCCAAAGGCTTTGCCAGAAATGGTCTGCACCTGTCTCATCTAGGTTTTCAGATACTGGCAAAGGCATTATTGTGCCTTTTCTAGGTAGTGTCAAAACAACAACCTCCCAACATAACAAAATCCTCTCTAGATAAACTCAAAGTGCTGCTGCTTAATAAGTGAGGCAGCCTGGGTGACTGTTGAGGGGCTTGGAAGACTGGAATACAAAAAAAAAAAAAAAAAAAAAATCACCACTGGTGGCATTCTGATAATACATTCACATCATACCAGTTAGTCCCAGCTCACATTAGTTCATTATTTTCAAGATGCTCATATTTTTTTGGTCTTTATGCCAGCAAGTCCAAATGTTCAGCTTTCAGTGTGCATTAATTTCCTTTGAGTAGGATGTAATTATTCATGGTGTCGACTTCTCCAAAACTACTTTCAAGCTTTACAAACTCCTCAGCCTTATAAATAACTACACAGAAGCATTCTAAGGATAGCAGGCCACCAGTTGTCCCAGATTTGTGAGGGTGTTTACTTGTTACTAACAATTGCAGAAGTAATGACGACAGGATACTGTTCTCAAAGTGCACATGGACACCGACCTCAGAATCCCCCCCCCCCAAAAAAAAAAAAATATAATTACTGTACCAAATTAGCACGGAACCGCCGTGAATGTCATCAGATACAGCGTTAAAAACACTTCATGCATTTACCCCTCTTTTAGGACAGAGGCTACTTCACGTCTCATGGTTATGAGACCGAAAGAAAATATTTGGTTCATTAATGCGTATATTTATTACTACATAGCTTTATTTTTCAAGAATATGCAAACACCTGTTCAACACCCCCCCCCCCCCCATCTTTATTTTGATATAGTAAGTATTGCTTGGGACATTCAGTCTTCTTTAAAACCACGGAAGTCTTGGAGAGCTGCTTGTTCCGTGTTGATGTAAGTGATATGTGCAATACTATGCAAGGCACCCACAGAGAAGTTGAGCAGATCGACAGTGAGAAGGTACGAGGGAACAGCTGCGGCGCGGCACCGGGACAGTGATCGCGGAGCCTGGGGTGTCATTTAGCGCGACGGCAGCCCCTCGTGCACGCTGCACCGGCTGACTAACTGCATGCCACCTGCAGAGCGTGACGGCCCATCGGAGCCAAGTTACCGAGGTAAATGAAGCTCCCCAAGTATTTCAACAGCACCAGCCTTTTTTATTGTGTGCAAGTGCGCGGGTGCGTGATGAATGCTGACTGTAGTTTTAATAACAACACTGACTGCTTGGGCGCACCTTTTAGTTAGAAATAAAAAAAATAAATAAATGCTGTGTGTGACAGTATTCATTACTCAGAAAGCCGCCAGTATTTTCTTGTGGTTGCATTTGGGAGTGAGCTTGCACATACTTTAAAACTTTGCAGGCGTGTTACAGCAAATGCGATTATCTGTCCAAGAAATGAAGCAAGAACAGAGATTGAGAAATACGACACTAGACAGTGCGTGTGAAATGATACAAGATTAAAGAAACACTTGGCGTGGAAGTCCGATATCTGACTTCATTGACTTTGGGATGTGTGTATTAAGACTTACATTGTGTATGGTATCGTGTATGGCTTAAGAATTAACGCTTAAGGAGCAGTATTTTGTCAAACACAAGGGAGCCAAATCTTTCACCTTCCAGTACATAGAATAAATTTAAAAAGTATAGGTGAGTCAACATGGAAGGCAAATGTCCTGAAATACGTAAGCTGCCGGCTGTTATATATGTGTACAATTAAGGTTTTCAAATATTAGTTTTAATACCCAAGCGTTAAATGTAATTATGTATAACCCATACCACACGAAGGGGTAGCTGGATGAAAGTTTTGTGTGGAAAGAAATGTTAAAATGCTTCATAGAGCCTTCTGTTTAAAACGCTTATTTGTTAAAATGTTAAATGCAAAAGGAAAGGTGAGCTACTTGAATAAGTGAAAAGAAAGTCTTGGAAGGAAAAAGTAAATGCTCCTATAAACATATTAACAGGTAGTAACACACTCTTTCATTCATTCGTAAATCCCAACGCCTTGGATCAACTTTTCCACACCCCCACCAGGGGCAGCAATATCCTAGACCTGGTCGTTACCAACATGGGCAACTGGTGTTCCATACGAGAGATCAGTTCCTCATTGGTCAGTTCTGACCACAAGCTAATCACTCTAGACATCATCATCCCGCCCCCACCCCCTATTAGGGAAACCACCGTAAAAAATTTCTCCAAAGCCAACTTCATATTTCTTAAGACAGAAGTGGCAAACTTCACAACACCCATACAGACAGACAACAGAGGTACGACTGCTGAATCCTACACAAATGCACTTTATAAGCACTTACACGAGTGCATGGATCGTGCAATCCCTAACAGAACCAAGATGCTATTCTCCAAAAAAAGGAAGCCAATCTGGTGGTCCCCTACCATAAACAAACTCTACAACAGAAGAAAGAAACTGTTGCAAAAAAAGAGTAAAATCCCATGATTGGAGGAACTCCCAGGTCAGTCTCAGTAAGAAGCTGAGATCCCTCATAAAATCCTCCAAAGCTAGTTATGAAAACAAAATTGCCACTGATTCTAAAGACAACCACAAAGCATTCTATAGCTATGTCAAGAATCTCAATGGCAACACTCAGATCTGCTCTGAGGTACAGCACAATGGCACTAAATATACAGAACCAACATCCTGGCAGATAGGTTCACTGCTGACTTTACCCCCCTCTCACCCCCTAAAGGGCCCATCTCTATACTGGAAGAATGCAAAGTTGCTGTAATCATGGCTGCACGGGTAAAAACCACACTCTCCAAAGTCAAGAACACAGCACCCATGGGACCTGACAACATCCCAGGCTGTGTTCTACATGAACTACAGAACAAACTGGCACCCCACCTAAGCACCATGTTCAATCATAGCCTCACCTCAGGCTTTGTGCCCACTGAATGGTGCACAGTGATGGTTATCCCACTCCACAAAGGGGGAGCCATCACAGACCCCAGGAACTACTGCCCCATTAGCCTGACAAGCCTGGTCTGCAAGGCTATGGAACGGATCATCATAGAACTTATAAACAATGACATTGGTAATCTCCATACTCTGGACCCCACCCAGTTTGGGTTTGTAAAAGACAGATCATGTCTGCTAAACCTGATAGACTTCTTTGAAGCGGTCACCAAACCCGTAGATGAGGGTGAGGTGGTTCACACAGCCTATCTAGATCTCGCCAATGCTTTTGACACCATCCCCCACTCTGTAATTATAGATAAACTCACAAAACTAGGTATAAATCCCTGTGTCACAAGATGGATTGCCAACTGGCTCACTGACAGAACCCACACTGTGAAAGTAGCAGACTCCAAATCTGACTTAAGACCAGTGACAAGTGAGGTACTACAGGGTTCAGTCCTGGGTCCTCTCCTGTTTGGTATCTACTTCTCTGAAGTACAGGCTAACACAGAAAGTCTTTGGCTAATGAAGTTCGCAGATGACTGCAAACTTGGAGCCATAACTGAAACTCCTAATGATGTGGACATCCTACAAAAGGGCCTCACTGAGACAGAAGCCTGGAGTCAAAACCATGGCCTCAAGCTCAATGCCAAAAAGTGCATTGTCATCCCTTTTGGTAAAAACTCTGTACCCATGAACTACCACAAAGGCAGTAGTCTACATAACACTGAAAGTGTGATAAGAGACCTTGGGACACAGGTGGACAGTAGTCTCTCCTTTGATAATCACATTGCCACAGTAGTCAGGAAATCCTTCTACGTGGCACACCTCATCACAAAAGATTTCTCATCCAGGAAAAAAGAGGTAATTGTTCCCATCTACTCGTCACTCATTAGAACCATTATAGAATACAGCATCCCTTTTGGTATGTACCTCACAAGACATCTACAACAGCTGGAAAGGCCGCAGAAATACCTCACAAAGAGGATTACCGGCCTCAAACAGATGCCCTACGTAAACCATCTCAAAAAACTCCAGCTTTACTCCATCGCATATCGCCTACTCAGAGGTGATCTCTGCCTAACATACAAAGCTATGTCAAACCCCGAGCTGTTGGATATGCTCCACTTAACGAAATCCCAATCCCTCCGAGCTACACACTCTAGAGACCTAAACCTTGTTACCACAATATACAGAACATGCTGGAGGGATAGATTCCTGTCCCAGAGATTTCCCATACTCTGGAACAAACTACCTATCTCTATCAAACAAAGCTCCTCATTAGCACTCCAAGAAAAATATTGATGATTGGATGGGAGATAGGAAATTCACCCTGAGGATCACTTCTGTGGCTCTGCCCAACAGGTGCACAGGAAAATAATTTTCTTGGGTGGCGAAAGCCATGGTACCTTTTTTGGCTAGGCGTATATGGGCCTTAGTGCCAATGACTAGTACCTACCTATGAACCTATGAACTCAGCAGTATCAGTGGAAGCACAGTGACATGACTGCAAAAGTTTGAAGAGTTCAAACTGATACAGTTACAGTAAGTGCCTAAGGCAAATATTATTTTATTTATTATTTATTTTATTTTACATTTGTGTATATACAATGATTTTCCCACGATAAAGAAAAAGATGGCTGAATAAGCTGGGAAACATTATTACATGGGTACTAATACTGATTTTTTTTATTCCAGATATATGTTAGTGATCTTGGTTAACTTTTTTATATATACAAATTATTATTTATATATACAAATATCAGTTTCAGTTTGAGCAACGTGGTGCATTGGCTAATTATCAACATAAGACATTATGTGTGACTATGTGTGTAAGATTAGTCGTAAGCAGCAATAATGTGTGTCTTTTTTGAAATTCTGTGACATAAAGACCAAAGTTTAACAATTCACTAAATATGCCATAAACTTTCCCTTGTTACTAGTGTTATATCTGTATTATTTTTACTGATTGTGGACACATACACACACACACACACACACACACACACACACACACACACACACACACACGTAAAACTGTGTTACACATTAAATTCAGGTGATGTTACATCAATGTCATTATTATCATCATGACACTGGACTGATTGTGCAAAAGTGATGTGAATGCTGTATTTGTCTCCATCAAAAATGGTGTTCAACAGATAATATGTGTTATATCATAACATCCCTATATTCTTCCCATATAAGGCCTATTATTAAGTACAGCACCTCATTAGGCATGTACCTCACAAAGCACATGCAGCAGGTGGAGAGACCACAGAGGTTCCTCACAAGGAGAATCCAGGGCCTCAAAAATCTACCCTACACAGGTAGGCTAAAAGCCCTATCCTTCTACTCAGTTTCATACAGACTCCTTAGAGATGACCTCTGTCTGGCATACAAGCCGATCTCAGACCCCGCATTGATGGGACTGCTGCATATGCACAAGTCAAGCTCCACTCGTGTAATCCATACACACACACACGGCCTCAACCTGGTCTGTGAAATCAGTAGGACTTGTTGGTGGGATAGATTTTTGTCTCAGAGACTCCCCCTTTTGTGGAACAGACTCCCTCTCCACATCAAGCAGAGTACCTCTTTACTCCATTTTAAGTGCAACCTGGATAATTGGATGGGAAACAGAAAATATATCCCTGAGATTCCACCCCTTGTCCCTGCTGGACAGGGGCATTGGGTGCTGACTTGTCTAAACATGGGCTAAACTCTTGGCTAGGCTTATAAGGGCCTCGGGGCCAATAGCCTAGGAACTTCCTATGATCCTATATATACTGATTTTGTTTTTTAAGATCTCCATAATAGTTTGACCACTAGACTCTAAAAATTTAGTCCACTAAATTCACAATAGCTTTTTTGTCCGCAACTGGTTTTCACACAACTGCTTTGTGTAGAATTTGCTGTTATGGTCATTTGCACATCATAAGCACATTTATTTCATCCCATGCATGTCACAAACACCACTCCAGCATCCTATCTCAGACCCATTTTAAACAGCAGCAGGAAAAAAAATCCCTACCTACTCCTGTCCAAATTTAAATATAATGCAAATATTTGTTTATTATTTATTTATTTTACATTTGTTTACCAGGAAAGTCTGGCTGGGCATGCATCCCATTTTCAGCAGAGGCCAGGTTAGAAAAGCTCCACAAAGATTAGTACAGCGAATACAGTAAATACAATATACATGTTAATAAAGTACAGTACAGAGTCAAACGTTAATAAAGTACAGTTTCAAGGCCAAGAAAGGAACAAAAAGTAAGTATACTATAAGGAGCAAAGTGTGTTACAATAAACAATACAGTTGAAAGGACATTTTGTTCAGTCATTTGGTTACATTCATCAGTGGCTAGTACAGTAAACACACATTGATTGATTAAGAGTATAGAAATGAGTTGTTGCAAACTTTCATAGAAAGTTAAGGTGTGATAAAATAATAAATAAAGGCTATAAATAATAAAGGCTGCTGACAAGCAACCAGAAAACATGACCAGCAAATGAATCAAAGTTTTAGATAATTGAACTTAAAAGGATTAAACTACCTCTAAAAGAACGTTACTAAACTATAAAACTAGTATATCTTAACATAACTCTACCTCTGTACTCTGTCCATCCAACTATTTGCCACATTCTGAATTTTACACCCCCACCTTCCTCTCACTTATTGTTCAACTTGTCCCTCACCATCCACCGAATCATCTCATCTGTTATTATAACCTAACTCAACCTATAATAGCTCTATAAATAGAATGATATATACCTTGATCTTATATAGATTCCTGCTTTGTTAGACAACATATTATGTTGTAATGTTTTTGCATGCTTAATATTGTATTTCTGCTTCTCATCTGCACTGTAAGCGTCTTCTTTGTGCACTGTTACTTTATACTTGTTTTTTTTCTGACCTGAATTGTTCACCTGGATCAGTGATCTACCCTCGTCAATGAATGGCCATTAAAACAAAATAAATAAAATAAATTAAAAGCTGATGCTGCACTACTCAGTATCAAAAATGTATCAGATACCATGAAATAAGAGTTAACAATCACCTTGAAACTTTAGTAGACTACCTCCTATGAGACAGTTCACTGATTAAAACCTATAACGTTACATAAATAATGTAATTACCACATCCCGCTACCTATAGAAACCCTATTAAATAAAGTTACATAACCATGTAATTACCACAGTCCATGTAAATAAATAGGAAACAGGAATTCAAGGTAAAACATTAAAAAATGGAAAAGATAAATGTAATATGAGGGGGTCTAATTTGTATGTCTCTGCTGTGCCAAGTATCCAACATTCTGATAATTGGTAGTTTAGGACCAGTATGTTAGTTTCCAGTTTCTTTAGTTTTCTCATGTTGAAAGAGAGCCCTACAATCCTTTGCTATTAGAGTTGATTTCACCAACATATGATTGTGTATATGCAATGGGTACTGTTCTTTCTGGCTGATATAGTCACATCATCGTCTGTATTCTGTACGGTATGCCATAAGCATGTGCCAGATGTACTTTGCCTTGTAAAAGAAATGTCATATGATAATATGTTTGGTTATAATATCTGAAAAAAAAAACACTATTATAAGCTTGCATTTGGTTTTACAGTACGGGTCTGACTGGTAAAACCACCTCCGAATTTTAGTTATGCCATTAGTTCATGTACTAAAATATTTATTTCCAGAAACATCTTGATGAATGACTGCTTTAACACCCCCTCAAAGTTAGTGCATACACACACACACACACACACACACACACACACACACACACACACACACACACACTCACACGCATGCACATACACACACACACACACACACACACACACACACACACACACACACACACACACACACTCACGCGTGCGCGCGCGCACACACACACGCGCACGCGCACACACACTCACACGCGCACACACACTCACACGCGCATGCGCGCGTGCACATACACACACACACACACACACACACACACACACACACACACACACACACACACACACACACACAGCAACAAATCATTTGGAATGCACTGGTTGAAAATTATTATTTTATTTTCCATTTAGTAGCTATTTGTGCCTTCCTCTTATTTCCTTAAGCTCTTATCATAACATTCATTGCTGTATTCATTTGCTAGGAAACTTTAGTGCACAGCATTAATTAATTCATCTTATTTATTCCTAAAACAAGTACAGATAACATTAAAATAACCAGTCAATGTATTCAGCATTGTTGATTCTAAAAGTATCCATTACATCTGCCAAATTAAATGACTTTTACCTGTAAATAACTTTCTAGTTTTGCAAGTAAGCATATTCCTTTCCATCAATTCCTTGACAAATATGAGTGAATTTAAAGTTAAGAAGAGAGTAGAGTGCGACTGTAAGCACAAAAATTGCTCAGACTGGGTCTTCTTTGAGCTTAATGGCTCTCACCCATGGGGCCCAATTCCATAAGACTTGCTGTCAGTGTAAGTGACCACTTATACCGAGAGCAGGCAGAGAGTGGATGTTTGAAATCTTGTCCTACTATGCAAGCCTGTTTATAGATAGCCCTTAAACCAAAGTAAGTCACTTACACTGAGAGCAAGTTTTTTTGAATCAGGGCAGACTTACACTCAGAGTAACTCTTTTGGAATTTTTTTTTTAAAACTACCACTTTGTAGTCCATCCTGATCCACTAAATTCACATTAACTTTAATGTACATGTTATCCATGATGTGGGGCTCAGCCCTCAGAATGCATTCATTTGGTAGAATACTCAATACACTGAAATGGTCAAAATGAGGAAACTCAAAATACTGAAAACTTATTTAATGCAGGGGGAACCCCCTGCACCACCCATGTGGTGCACTGCACATCCCCTTCTAAGTATATATATATATATATATATATATATATATATATATATATATGTATAGTGACTCTGGGATTGCACAACAGTGGGGAAATGACAAATTCCCATTTTCAGTATTTTGAATTTCAACATTTTGACATTTTCAGTGTTCTGAGTTTTCATCCAAATGAATGTATTACCACAGCTTCCATACCTCTGTCTTTAAATACTAACAATGAGTTTGCACTGACTCAGAAAAATAAGAAATTATGTACATCCCTAAAATCTGAATCAGTGCAGAATTGGAGGTATTAAATGTTAAGGGTGTGGAGGCAATGCTTCCACAATGACAGGTTGCAGGGGGCATTCAGCCTGCAGCACATGAGGTTTCAAATACTTTTTTGGCGTCAGTGGTGTGAGATGGGTGGTATGAGAGTGTTTCACTATGTCAGGTTGCTTTGATTGATAAGCTCAAGCAGAAGAAAATGAGTGTAAACACACATGTTGCATTTTAAACAAGCAGTCATTTTTAAGTCCATTAGGAGCCATGAAAAAAGTCACATGTTATGCAACACAAATTAGAAAAATTCATACATTTTATGCCTGTTCTTTTTATTATTATTTTTATTATTAATATGTACAATACCTTGCACAATTGAAGTGTGGCTATGAAATAACCATTTTGCCTTGTGTAATCTAGTTTGCTGTGATGTTCTGTAACCTCTTTGTAATTTTGCTGTTTAGGATGTAATCTGAAGTGTTGCTCAGTTGCTCAAAATAAATCAGTTGTTTTAGTCAGCAGTTTTATGTCAAATGATTGAATAGGTGTATAAGTGTGGGAAGGGGTTGTGTGTGTGTGTGTGTGTGTGTGTGTGTGTGTGTGTGTGTGTGTGTGTGTGTGTGTGTGTGTGTGTGTGTGTGTGTGTATGTGTGTGTGTGTGTGTGTATGTGTGTGTGTGTGTGTGTGTGTGTGTGTGTGTGTGTGTGTGTGTGCACGCTTCATTTCACTATGCTGATTGGAATACAGTTTTATTCTTCAACTTCTACATTTTGAGTAAGTTTAGCTAAATGTTTGTTTTCAGCATCATATACACAGGATTAAAAAAGGGCAGTAAAGAGGATTTCACAATGCCTTCTTCCTCAATGATTGTGGTAGAATTGCTTTTGCATTTTCAGTAAGGAAGTTGAAGATAGCAAATGACATCTGTGTGTCTTCTTTGGTAATCAAGTAATTTGGGGTCTGAATGGAGAGATAAGGTCAGCAAGTAAAGGAGAGTATTATTGTAGAAAATTAATTCATCCTCAAGTCTTGGTGAGTACCTTCGTGAGGTGGACCCTCTTTTTTAACAAAATCTCACCAAGATGACACTGATATATAGGCTGTATTTATATAGTGAAAATCAGGGACAGAAGTAGGTTAAACATTAAAAAAGATAGCTGGGTGTACAAGACCCAGGATAAAAAAGTGCCCAGACCTGGTGGGCACACTGGTGCCAGGACTGGAAAAGCTGACAGTGTAGAATCCTCAAAATACGGAAACATTCCTACAATGGGACAAGGCCAGGCCGAGGGAGAGATGACCCCCCTGTTGTAGAAAGAAGTAGCAGTCCATAAAAATCACAAAAAAACGACCAGCTAACGAAGAGCAGTAAAGATGATAAAGTGGTCTATTGAGGATAATAAAGAAATTATTATTGTTATTATTATTAATAATAATTATTATTATTGTATTGTTACTATTATGCGAAAAGCCCAGAATTTCCAGACACAAGATATACAAATGATTAAGAGAGAAATTAGAGGAAAGAAAAATACTTCCACAAGAAAAACTGTCAGAAGCTTCAAATTAAAATTTGTATTCATTAATACAACAGATTTGTGAAAATCAGTATATAGATCAAGAAACTTTGATCTGTTTGGAAAAAAGAAGCATCTGACTGAGGAAGTGCGAAAATATAAAGAACAAAACCTACAGATTTTTGAAAAGTATAAAAAAGAAATATGGACATGAGAAAGTAAGAGAGATTTGATATGGTGCAATATTTATGCAAAGTAGAAAGCCAAATTAATCAATATAAAGAAGGCAGCCCAAAAGATATTCAAAGAGAAATATATGCAAAGGCATCCAGATATGGAAAATTTCACAATAAAAACTAATATTACAAAGAGGGAATGTAGAAAAGAAGATGTAGAAGTTAAAAAAATAAAGTTATGGAGTGCCTGCGAAATTAAGGATTTGGTGTAGAAGGTCTAACACAGGTTACATCACAACATGATGGAGTGAGTCCCCAAAGTAAGGAGAAGCAGGAAGATCAAGAGACATCTGAAGAAGAAATATGGACGTGGGAAAGAAAAAGATATTTAATATGGTGTAATATTTATGCAAAGGAGAAAGCAAAACTAATCGAAACAAAAAGAGCAGCACCAAAGATATTTGAAGAGAAATATAGGCAAAGGAATCCAGACATGGAAAACTTTACAATGCAAAAAATAAGAAGACAAAGAGGAAAAGTAGAAAAGGAGATCAGTAATGGAGAAGTTAAAGAAATACAAAATGAGGTTCTGGATACATGTGAAGTGAAGGATTCAGTGTAGAAAATCCAATTCAGAAAGCACCACAACAGGATAGAGCAATGGATATCCAAATTAAGGAGAAACCAGTGGAACAGGAAGCAATTGTTCAGGTGCCATATCAAGATATTTTGGAGCCTTCCACAGGAAACCAGTATAAATGTTCACTTGACTCTGGACAGCAAGGGAAGGAACATGAAATTGTGGAAACTCTGATACAGTTAATGTTGAGGAGTGATAGACTAGTGAGTTCCCATATGATAGAGCAATGGATGGCACAGGATGAAATTGAAGAGAATGTGTCACAGGAAGATGCTATAGAACATTCTACAGAATACTCACAGGAAATGGAAAACAAAAAATGCACCCTCAGTTTAGAAGAAAATGAACTAAGAGAAGAGTTGCTTGATTTAATAGACATAGGTAGACATATTAAGATCAATGAAAGAAATAGACTGCAGAAAGTCAATAAAACCCAAAGAGTCAGAAGTTTAATAAAACAAACAAACACAGTAATTAGGACTGTCCATAGAGATCCATGCGGTATAACAGAAGTAAACAGGATATATTACTGTGTAGCTAAATTAATAACTGATAAAGTTCTACCAGAAGAACACAGGGTAGTGAGGGAAAGAAAGGGGGGAAATCAAATACCATCATGGAGGTATCGAACAGAGAAAACTATAAAGCAATTAAGAAAAGAAGTGTCACTGTTAGAAGAATATAGAGGAAGGAACAGATCAAGAAAAATACTAAGAAATATAGACATGATGAAAGCAATGTGCAGTATTAGAACAGACCAGGATCTATCATGCACTATTGCAAGTAACAACGTAAAAATCTCAGCAGAGGCAGAAATACTTAGAAGATATGCAGATAAATATAAAGGGAAAGTACAAAATAAGCAATTTATTGATGACCCAAAAAAGTTTTATAGAGAATTGGGAAACAAGGTAAAAGGAATTGAAAGACTGCAAAAAAAAAAAAAAGAAGAAATAAATACATTTTGGAGAAGTATCTATGAAGATCCTGTGGAACACAACAAAGAGGCTAAATGGACAAAAGAAGCAAAAGAAAGAATAAGAAGTTTACAGGTACAAGATATGAAATGGGATGAAGTAACAGCCAGAGAGATTGAAATAAAGTTAAGAAAAGTCTGTAACTGGAAAACCCCAAGCCCAGATGCAGTACCTAACTTTTAGTTAAAAGTATTAACATCTTTGCACGAAGATTTAGACATAAGTAAGAACTATTTATATGCACACCTGGAACAGACACCAACCTGGCTAACAGCAGGAAAAACAATGCTCCTACTTAAGAGTGAACCTGCAAGCTATGCTAAAAATTATAAATTACCTGCCTTCTGACGACATATAAACTATACATGGAAAATGATGCAGACAGAGTTTATAGTCATTTAGAAGAAAACTCAATTATGGTAGTACAACAAAAGGACAATACAAGAAAATCATAGGGAACAAAGGCTCATTTGCTGTTAAATAAAGTCATTGTGGAGAACTGTAAAAAGGGGTAGAATCTAAGTATGGCATGGACTGACTACAAAAAAGCATTTGATAATATCCCATGGATAAAAGAGTGCTTAAAATGTATAAGATACACCCTACACTGATCAACTGCATTACACTGACCATGAAACAGTGGCAGACCACTTTGAAATTAAGCCATGATAAAGGACAAATTATTATCCCAGGGATAAAAATTAAAAGGGGGATATTCCAGGGTGATTCTCTGTCACCGCTGCTATTCTGCCTTTCCCTTAACCCATTAGGCTGTCTACTTAACAGCTTTGGCCATGGCTATAATTTGGCTCCTAGAAAACAACAAAGTGTAAACACTTCTCATCTTCTCTTTGTCGATGATTTAAAACTGTATAGCTCATCAGATGAGGAACTGAAAGCACAACTGCAAGTTGTCAAAACTTTTTCAGATGATATAAGAATGTAATTTGGTCTTAATAAATGTGCAAAAGTAACATTTAAAGCAGGAAAACTGCAGCACAAGGAAAACATCAGTTTGGGACAAGAGTGTGATGTAAAAGAACTTGAGCAAGAGGGAGTGTATAAATACTTGGGAATTGGTGTAGGATCAACAATAGAACATGAACAAATCTGAATAAAACTCTGTAAGGAATACTTTAGAAGATTTAAGTTAATCATAAAAACAATGTTGATACCTAGGAACAAAATTCAGGCTATAAACAAATTTGCTCTTCCTGTCCTAACATACAGTTTTGGAGTGATTGACTGGCCCCAAAACATGGTGGATAGACTAGATAGGAAAACAAGAAGGATGCTTCATGCTCACCAAATGATTTATAAAAATCAGAGCATACCAAGATTATATATTCCCCATTCCGAAGGAGGGATGGGCCTCCATGAAATTGATTACATGTTTAGATCTGCAGTCATGGGTCTCCACACATATCTGCTGACTTCACAAGACCCAAACGCCAAATAAACATGAGGGGAGTAAATCGAAGATGACTTCTCTGCTTAATCTAGCAGAAGCATATTGGCGTCAAGCAGGAATGGAAATTAAACTAGAAGTAGATAAAAATCAGGTAGCAACTGAATGTGACAAAAAACAAAAGAAAGAATATAAGGTGAAGGAGCAGATGAGAAGGCAAGAAATGTGGAAAATGCACAAATTTAGTTGCAAGTATAGAAAACTTCTGGAAGAACCTCATGTTGATCAGGGATGAATACAAGAATGGTTAAAGAGATGTGAATTCAAACCAAGAGATGAAAGGGTAATATTGGCGGCCCAAGATAGTGGGCTGCCTACATGTTCATTTGCAAAGTCCATTGAACATGTGGGAGAAACAGACAAATGTAGGTTTTGTAAAACTGAAATGGAAACAGTCGCACGCCTCGTTGCTGGTTGTGACATACTAATTGCAGGACTGTATACTGAAAGGCATATTATATCCGTGGTGGTGGTGCTGCGGTAGCGTTATCTCCTCACAGTAAGACGCTGACCCGTTCGACTCTCAGCTAGAACGTCTTCTGCATGGAGACATGCGTGAATGGACGTACCTTCGTTAAAGGTTGTGCGTTAGTCCTGGAAACTCAGCATGTAAAAATCAACTGCCAATCATTAGCGGACCGGAGTTCCGCTGTGGTGACCCCTAACCGGGAAAAGCCGAAAGACACAACATACTGAAAGGCATATTAATGCGGCAAGATTGTTGCACTGGGGATTTTGCAAACATTATGGTATTGAAGTGGCTGAAAAACACTGGAAAAATGAGCCACAAAGCATCACAGAAAATTATGAAGTTTAAATCACATGGGATCATCCATTACCAACAGTTCAAAAGGTAGATGCTAGAAAACTGGATAGAATGGTCCAGGAAAAGAAGACAAAAGTAGCATTGATCTTTGAAATCACCACATCCAGTGACTACAGTGTCTTGCATACAGAGAGACACAATGTCATAAAATATCAGGATTTGCAGGCAGAAATGACAGCAATGTGGATAAAAAGATACTTAGATGTTCTCAATAGTAGTGGAGGCAATGGGTCTTATAAAAAAGAATCTACAGTCATATTTAGATGTGCTACCAATATATGTAACTCCATATGAATTGCAGAAGGAATCATTGCTGGGCGCATTGCAGGTGTTGCTAAGAGCACTTCTGGCTGACATCAAAGATTGAAACAATACTAATTTCATGAACTTTAATTGTACTTTGACTTCGGAATGGGTCCATTCCCTTCATGGTATTAGAAACTGAAAAGATTTAGAGAAATTAAAAAAGTAAAATGTTTAAATATTATAGACTCTCAAAAAATTTTTCTACCTACATACTCATTTATTTTTTTTGTACACAAATGTGTCAAAATCTGAATTAATTTGTTGCTCTTAGTGTAAATTGGATTCATCTTAGTTACATAATAACTAGCCTTCAATCAATTTTCTAATTTTTTGTATAAACTAAATGTATATATATATATATATA
>NC_056741.1:1709650639-1709658139 GCF_019279795.1 Protopterus annectens | reverse complement strand
CGGGGACCAGGTTACACTGTGCTATTACTAAGGTTTGTGATAGCAGGGAGAGAGGTAGTCGAAGTATTGTATCTTGAGTCATAGATCAGGAAATAAAGCAAAACAAAGTAAACAGTCATTCTAGACACTACTGTGAATACGGGGAATAGAGATACCACGTGGTACAAGAGAAAGGGTTACGTAACAGTTCTGTTGTTTTTTTCTCTCTCTCTCTCTCTCTCTCTCTTCTTTTTTCTTTCAGAGACATGGGAAATGAATGCACTAAAGGGTCACGTGACCCACCCCTAACAGAAGATGCAAAATATATGCAATTACAGAGAGCAGATAATGTGAGATATTTTTCAACATGGGTTAACAAGTATGACTTTGATGGTAAATTGGATAAAATGTCATTAGTAAAACTTTTGAGACAGTTAAAATCTGACGCAGAAGGTCAGGCAAAAAAACAACGACAGTTGGGTGTTCCTCAAGCACATAGGTGGATTGAGGAAGCGAACCGAAGGGAACAGAAAAATAAAAATGCAAAGGCATTATTTTTAGATAAAGAGGATAATAATGTAATAGTAGCATCGGTCCCTCCCCTACCACGTCCACCGATGCCTTACTCAGAATATGAAGCGGGAGGGCGGGCTGACCCCCCCCCACGTTACCCAGAGACAACAGGGATATTAAGACAACCATTTGTAAGAGAACCTATCGGGACTAGATCCCGAACACGTCAAACACTTGTAGATGCTCCACCAAGCGGGAATTTATTAGATGAGGGTGAGGAAATCTGTCCATTAATAGAAGTACCAAACCCGCAGGCAGGACAGGAGGGCCAGGCCTCAACTCTCTTAGTGTATAGACCATGGACACCGGAAGACATCCGAAAAGCTACAGAAGGAATTCCCCATCCAAAAATTAACTTTGAGAAATTTCTACAGGATTTACAGGGTATGAGATTGAGTTACCACTTAAATGGGGAAGAGGTAGAAAGAGTAGTTAGACAAATTTTAGGTCCAGACTGGCACATGATTTGTGGCACCTGGAATGCCCGTGACGCACAACACAGGCCACTCCCACATAGTGACGCAGAACTAGATACTAGATTGAAGGGTCTTACAGACCGCATTACTGAAAAATGGAAACCTAGGGCAGACTGGACTTGCATTAACCAGTGTGTACAACGAGATAATGAAACTGTGGATGCATACTATGGTAGATTGTTAGAATGTTTTAATAACCATAGTGGCATGCCTGTTCCTGAAAATCAAAAAAATGATAGTCCATATGAACAACAATTGAAGAATGCATTTTTGAAAGGTTGTATTGCCCCTATCAATAGCTTCATCACGAAGCACATGATAGATCACCGAACAAGTAGGCTTCAAGCCTTGTTAGAGTATGCTAGACATGCCGAAAAACATTTTTACAGTAAAAAGAAAAAGAAAACGCAGGTCTTCACAGCTGAAGACGGTGCGGAAGTTTTTGTAGTACAAGCAGCCAAGAAGGGTAAGCAAAATATTCAGGGTAACAAACGCTCTGACAAAAACTCAGAAATTTATGAGAGCAGAAAGAAAAAAGGTGAATGCTTTAATTGCGGTAAGAAGGGACACTTGGCAAGGGATTGCAGGAGCAAGGCACCTGCGGAAAAAAAGGATAAGGAAGATGAGGATTGACTATATGACAGTTATGCTGCTCAGCAGTTATCAGAAGAGACTAATGAGCAGGGGGATAATGTAAATACCTTAGAAGAAGCAGATGACATGCAACTGGATGTAGAAGTTGGGGAAAGTGAAGTTTTAGATCTGGCACTACTGAGCTTAGAGCTCTATTTAGCAGACACGAAACCGGAAGTTACACTTCTGGTAGAAGGGAGAGAAATCAAATTTTTGTGTGATTCAGGAGCATCACGAACTTTGATACATCCTTCAAAGTTACCGGAACATTCTGAGTCACCTGACTACATATTAGTGAAAGCAGCAAACGGACAGTTGTACAGGGAACCACTTTCCCATGATATAGCAATAACTGATCCAGTCTCGGGCATGACCCAAAGAAGCAAAATAGTACTTTCTGCCAAATGCCCCATGAACCTATTAGGAAGAGATCTTATGCAACTTTTTGGCATAGCAGTAGTCCCTACCATGAACGGTATGGAGGCACAGAGACAAACTGACACCTTTGTTGAACAGTCGCACGAGGGGGCTTATTATTGGTACTGGCAGGATCTGGTTACAACGGACCAGGGGCAGTGACCGAGGAACTAATGAATGTAGCCACCAGCAAGGTGCCTCCCCTCGATACTGACCAGCAACATTTATTACATTGTACCCTATATTATTGTAGCACACCAGGACCTGATAAAGAATACGAACAAAAGTTGTTCAGGAATCCTGCAAATAGACTGATATTACGGACCCTATACTGGGACACTGAGGGCAACAGTGTGGTGAGTTGTTCGTTACCTCAGGAGTTTTTGGAATTGTACAAATCCAATAAACTACCACACGTTAGCCTAACTAAAAACAAGAATGTTAGGTGGGTAGACTTGGGTGACAAAGTGACGGGATGGGAAAGACTAACTGACTCAGAGTTATCGGACTTAGGAGTACAGAAACAGAAACTGAATTGGTTAGCATAACGCCCAGCTGTACACTTACAACAGAGTGAAGACAGCTGAATGGCGTTCTTGATAGAAGAAGAAGAAAAAGCTTTGAGTGAAATACCAAATGTTCTTTGGTCAACAGGAAAATCAGATGTAGGACTTATTCGTACAGCAGGGCCAGTAGTTATTACACCAAAATCAGCCTTTAGACCAAGAAAAGACAATATCCTTTGAGCAAGGATGCAGAACAGGGAATCAAACCTATTATAATGGCATTACTCAAGGAAGGGATACTGGTGGAATCTTTAGATTCACCATGTAATACTCCTCTATTTCCTGTAAAAAGCAAACGGGAATGGCGGATGGTACAAGATTTACAAGCTGTAAATGATGCGGTAATACCAAGAGCACCTACGGTGCCAGACCCACATACCTTGTTAAATGATTTGAAGCCAACAGAAATATTTCACCGTGGTAGATATTAGCAATGCATTTTTCTCAATACCTATCCACCCTGACAGCCAGCATTGGTTTGCATTTACATTTCAGGGCAAAAGGTATCATACACCCGACTACCACAGGGATATAGTGAAAGTCCAACGATATTCGCACAAGAGATGGCTAGCAACCTGGCAGGGTTTTCTCCACCAGGGGGCAGCCAAGTACTACTTTATGTAGATGACATCTTGCTTGCAGCCCCTACCCAGCAACAGTGTAGGGAAGACACAATAGCATTATTGAAATTCTTAGCTGAGCAAGGGCATAAAGTGAATAAACATAAATTGCAACTTTGGAAAGAACAGGTTAAATACCTGGGATATGTGATATCCAAAGAAGGCAGAACATTAGATGAAGAACGGAAAACAACTATTTTACAAGCACCTAGACCAACTACCAAGAAGGAAATGATGTCCTTCTTGGGAACGACTAATTTTTGTCGAAGTTGGATACCGAACTATGCTTTAGAAACGGCTCCATTGGCTGATTTAATATTTAAAACACCAATGGCAGCACAAGAAACACTACACTGGACTCCGGAAGCAGAGGCAGCCTTTTGCAGACTAAAAAAACTGATAGTTTCATCATTAGTTTTAGGGCTTCCGAATTACCATAAGAGATTTTTCCAAACTGTAGATTGTAGGCGGGGATATATGGCGTCAGTACTGACGCAACAACATGGCGGCAAGCAACGCCCCATAGCTTACTATTCATCACAGTTAGATCCGGTGGCACGATCATTACCACCCTGCGTACAAGCAGTAGTCGCAGCAGCTATGGCAGTGCAAGCTTCAGCCTCAGTGGTGTTGTTTCATCCTCTCACGTTGAGAGTACCTCATGCAGTTGCGATAATTTTACTGCAGGAAAAATAGCATTTTATCCCCTGCCAGACATCTTTCTTGCATGACCATACTATTGAGTCAACCCCATATGACAATTGAGCGTTGTACAACATTAAATCCGTCGACATTACTTCCAATTCCTGTGGATGGCATACCACACAGCTGCCTACAGGAAATGGAACAAATAACCACACCCAGACAAGATCTTACTGATGTACCTTTAGCTGACGCAGAGGTGACATTTTTTGTGGATGGGTCCTGTAGACGAGGCCCTACAGGGAAGAACCTAGTGGGCTATGCAGTAGTGACTGATGACGAAATCATAGAAGCACAATCCCTGCTACATAACCTGTCAGCTCAAGCAGCAGAATTGATAGCTTTGACACGTGCTTGCACTCTAGCGAAAGGCAAATGTGTTAATATATATACTGACAGTCAGTACGCTTTCTCTACAGTACATGTCTTTGCACAACAATGGAAAAACAGGGGAATGATAACATCTACTGGCAAGCCGATTAATCATGCGCAATTAATTCTGAACCTGTTAGATTCTATTCAGTTACCCACTAGAATAGCTATCTGTAAATGTGCAGCCCATACAAAACAACAAGACAGAATTTCAAAAGGGAATGCTCGGGCTGATGCAGCTGCGAAGCAGGCTGCCTCAGACCCAGAAACTGTGCTTTTAAATGAAGAACTACAACCTTCTGAGACTCTAGATTTAGAAATGTTAAAAACAATGCAGACATTAGCTACAAAAGCAGAAAAGCAAAAGTGGATAAAACGAGGAGCAATCCTTGAAGAGGGACTGTACATCTCCAAAGAGAAAAGCCCATATTGCCATCTAATTTATTTAGATATGCAGCTTTGTTGAGTCATGGGCAGAGCCATGTCTCAACAGGGGGGATGGTACAGTTAGTTAACAAAACATTCCAAACATATGGATTTACGAATTATGCACAAAAATTTTGTGCAACATGTCATATTTGTAGCAAACATCATGCACAGGGAGCATTTAAACCAAAGCGAGGGAGTTTTCCAGCACCACCCTATCCGTTCCATACTATTTGTATGGATTTCATAGAACTGAACAAATGTGAAGGGAAAAAATACTGTTTAGTAATCATAGATATGTTCTCGAAATGGGTAGAAGCTTTTCCAACTAGAAATCCGGATGCAGCAACAGTGGCAAAGGCCCTAGTGAAAGAAATCATTCCTAGATTTGGCATACCGGAAAGAATTTATAGTGACAATGGGACACATTTTGTCAACCAGACGATACAGCAGCTTGGGAGATTTTTTGGGATTTCTTTGAAAAACCATTGTGCCTATCACCCTCAGTCAGCAGGACTGGTGGAGAGGTACAATGGAATCTTGAAAAACAAGTTGAGAAAATTAATGAGTGAGACTCAAAAGACTTGGATTTGCTGTCTGCCTTTAGCACTGCTGAGCATGAGAACTGTTCCAAATGTAAAGGGCTTGACCCCTTTTGAAATAGTGTTTGGAAGGGCATATTGTGTGCCACAATGGAAGGCCCTCATGCCTGCAGAGCTGGAGGCCGATGGCTCATTAGCTAGTTATATGAAAAAGTTATTAACAAATAAGACTGTTTTGCAGTTGAACTCTTTTCCAGATAAACAAGAAACAAAACCAGAAGCCGTGCTGACCCCGGGGTCCTGGATTTGGCTGAAAATCATAAAGAGAAAGAACTGGGCGAGTCCAAGGTGGGAAGGTCCGTACCAGGTACTGTTGGCAACACCCACTGCAGTGAAAATCGCTGGGAGATCATCTTGGGTTCATTTAACCCATTGCAAACCTGTTAAGAAATTTAGTTTGGACATACCACAGGAACAGAATGGCCAGAGGCAGAATGAATAAAAATGTGAAACAACCCCAGAGACACTGGTTCACTGGCCTACTGATCATACACTTAATAACTATGTTTGTAGTAACTTTTTTGTTGTTATGGTTTTCTTGCATATAACTACAGAAGTGAAATTAATAAAACGTGATGAAGGACTGGCTACAGACTGGCACCCAAACTTTAACACATACCTGGCTATGAAACGAGTTTATGTAGAGACTATGAACGTTTCAAATTGCTGGGTCTGTACTGCAATACCCACAGCATATGGAGGACTTTTGATGTCTGCTGTCCCCTTGGGAATAAATGCAACTTGGGAAAACCTGTTATTTGACACAGGCACTGTGAGATCGCAAGACAAAGTGGCATTACATTTGCCTGTTACTCAGAAAGGAATTGTTTGTTTTGTTAAAAATGATACACTCCAGGTTGGTTGGAGTAACTGTAACATAACTGTGTCTTACAAATGTTATATAAAACCTATAGACCAAGGTACTAGTTGCAGCACGAATTATGATTCATATTTAAGCTTGATGAAAACAACATTAAGAAATGTGCAAAAATCTCCTGAAATATATAGACAATTCTCTGTTATAGATAAGAAAATGTTTCATTCAGGGTTAACCCGCATCAGTACAAAAGTAGAAAACTGTTATTTTGTTTGTGGGAAAAAGGCCTATAAATGGTTACCTGAGAATTGGTCCGGCAGTTGTTTTTTGGGTTATCTGGTTCCAGCCATAAGACATACTGCAGAATTGCCCTGGGTAAAATACGTAATGTAAGAGATGTAGCTCACCGAGCTGAAAATACAGTCAGAAAACCTACTAATCCAGTGGGTAAGATTGAAGCAAGCTGGAAGGATCATTCGTCTGTGAAGGACAAAGAAAAATTGACCCATATGGACTTGAGTGACAGTGTTATATCCTGGGCTGGAATATTCCCAACCTATGGAGCAGTCAAATCGATTTGGGAATTGAGAAAATTGTCGAAACTTCTCGAAGTAATGAGCAATGCGACCTTTTCCGCTCTTGAACTTGTGACTGATGAGATGAATGCAATGAGAACAGTTGTATTACAGAACCGAATGGTTCTCGACTTCACCCTAGCGGCGAGAGGTGGTACGTGCGCGCTTATCAAAGAAGAATGCTGTGCGTACATTCCAGACAACCAGCATGAAATTAATGACCACCTGGAGGTAATACAGCAGGTGTCAGCAATGGCAGAACCAGGCCCAAACCCACTGACGAACTTTTTCCAGAATCTGTTTGGGGGGTGGGGGTCGGTCCTTATGAACATTCTGATTGCAATTTGTGTGGTACTGCTCATAATTGGAGTATGTGTCTGCTGCGGGATACCCTGTGTGAAAAAATTAGTTAAAGACTTAGTTGATGTATCAGTGACTGAAACTATGTACCAAGATATAGAATTGAATTTATTGATACCGAGTGAAAGTCTATCTGAAATATAAAACAAATGACTTACTTAGCTGAAAGTCCTTGAAAGGAAAAGGCTAAGAAATGAACTAACACTGTTTATGTTTCATATAGTATTAAATGCATTAAAAGGAGGGAGAATGTTAGAAAAATCTACATGCTGCTTAGAAAATATATTTACATACATGCTGCCTAGAAAAATATATTTACAATGTGTGCTGCTTAGGAAGATGTGCATTTAATCATTCAAACATATATGAATTGTGTGATCAA